>NW_017308179.1:7861-77946 GCF_000935625.1 Nanorana parkeri | reverse complement strand
CAGGGGGGGGGGGGGGAGAGAAAGTGCTCAAAAAATATCTCATACTTTACATTCAGCCTTTGCAAAGCAGTTTTGCACAGAGATGTAGAATTAAAACACATGAGGAAGTCATTATGGCACAATTACACAAAGGAAAATCTTAAAGATAGGCTGTCACCATGGAAATAGCTCAACAACAGGACATATACAAAAAGATTTATACAGCAAGCTGATATCCATCTAGAATCTTGTTGGCTGATACTTGGATAACATTATTTCTGTTCAATGTTGAGCTCCTGTGTGCATTACAATGCCTAGGAGAATTCTCATTTTTAGTCAAAATCAATCTCTCATTCCTCTTTGGGCCATTAAAGCACTCAAATGGCATGCTAAAGGTTCTATCAGCCCCATTAAACAAAAAGACCACCCTCGCCTGGTGGTCCAAGATGATACATATTTTCCAGTTTGATCATTTGCAGAGATGGATTACAAATCCTCCAATGACTTTACATATGACACAATTCAGATAACATGGGAAATGCACTTATTAAACAATATTCAAACCGGGCTTTCCTTGTAAATCTGAGTCATAGCATGAGGTAGACGCATGCATTTGAAACTAAGGAGCCAGCGGGATTTTTTTTTTTAGCGTTACCAACTAGTGAAAACCTCAAAAGTTAGGTGACAGCTGTCATTTTTAAAGAGCATTGACTACCTGGGATTTGACCAGCCCTGTTACATCTATCTGGGCTGGACAAATCCCAGGAGCTGGGTAGCCAATGCTCTTTAAAAAGTACAGCTGGCTCCTAAAAAATAAATCCTGCTGGCTCCTGGATTGGACTGGCTCCTGAATTCCATATTGATATGTCAACCTCTGATGCATACATACAAATGCGCTATTTAAAGTGACACTAAACTCAGCAGTTGAATCTTAATACATCCATGTACCCCATTAACAAAAATGAATCTTATTTGTGTATCGCTTGACTGTAGATCATCTCTGATATCATACTGACACTGTCCTTCCTTCTGGAGGGTGGCTACTTTTGTTCCCCATGGTCCTGGTGTGTGTTGTAAAGTAGCCACCGCTCCAAGTTCACTCCTGTGATGGACTACAATCTCAATACAAATGAGTAAACTAAACATGAGATTGTAGTCCCATCACGGGAGTGAGCTTCGAGCGGTGTCTACTTTACAACACACACAGGGGAACACAAGTATCCACCCTCCAGAAGGAAGAGCCGTGTCAGCACCAATTCAGAGATGATTTCAGATCTACAGCAGTGTGATTAAAGTGGACCTTTACCCCCTTTCACTAAAAACCACATCACCATGCAGCTGCGCATGCTGATTAGAAAACACCTTACATTCAATTGTTAAACAATTTTATTTTACGATTTTTTTTTCTACCTCCTGGTACACTTGGGCACAAAAGATGTAATTGTGCCCAAGTACTGCATCCTGGGAAGGTTACATCAGCAGAGCATTGCTGAAAAATCTCATCTGTAATCTCACGAGATCTTAGAGAAAGGCATTCTCCTCCCCTGAGATGATGTGCATGGTCACATGTCCTAGTCACATTAAAGGGAGATTGATTCACTTGACCTTAGTAAAAATAGCCACTGTGGGAAGAATAGGGAGGAAAAGAGAAATAAAGGTATGCAAAGACTACAAAGCTGGAAGTTATCTGCAAGTATGTGTTTTGTAGGTTGTCATCACTAGACCTTTCTAAAAGGTGCCTTTGTTATTTTGAAGATATGGGTAGAGTTCCTTAATAAAAGTATCTGAACAAAGATGAGATATTTTTGTTAATAGTTAAAGTACTTGAATGCATTTGTAAGGTTTCATTCCTCAGTTTAGTGTCACTTTAAAGGAAACACAAAATCAGATGCCCCTACTCCTGACACACACAACAGCAAACCAATTTTTACGCAGTTGATGCGCACACACAAATGGCTTCTGGTTCACGCCTATGGCTCACTTACACATACAGAAGGAAAAAGTTATATACTCAAACCAACAAATGACATGTTAATATTTCCTTTCCCGCCAGCACTAGATAATACAGGTGGAACCCTGTGGTTTGCTACATCTTCTCTCTGCAAGCTTCTATAAATGAACCTGGATAGCGCCCAGAGCACGCTAGGCAAAGACCAAGTCACCTCAAACTATGTGCCGTGCCAAAACTAAAAGCCGACATTACACGTTATTTAAAACAAACACTGTATGGCAGGCCAAGAAACACACAAGCCGTCCCCTGAAATAACACCGAGCTCCTTCTCCTGTTACAGCTGACATTCTCAGTGCCGGGGGTACTTATCAAAACTACCCAACTGCATTTAGAAATTGTGGCCAAGCATTAAAAAACAAACGTAGCATGCACTAAAGTCATTTATTACATACATAGAAAAACATGAAACAGCTTGATGTAGACACGACAGACACCACTAAGTGTCTCATACCAAGTCAGTCCCACTTCCCCCAAAATGTTTTAAAAAATAGACTTCGGGGGCAAAAAAGCTGTACTTTGTAATTGCAGAGGGGTTTGACGCTGAGTATTACAGCTTTGGTCTGGTCTCCTATGCATTATCTGAGCATAACCTTATCACATGATGGGAGGCGCGGCCACACAAAGCTCCCATTTTTATAAATTCTTGCACATGGGTTTGATTACTGGAGCTCTGGTTACTGCTGCTTTCCTGACATTACCAAGCAGTGATGTCATATTACCTTCTTTTTTTTTTAAACACAGTACTTAGTGCAGCAATCTGCTACGTATAAAATGAGACATTCGCATGACCCACACGACAGCATATTAAAACATTAAAGCCATTCTTCCAGGAAGAGGAAATGCATACTGTGTGCAATCGTTCAATTATCTTTGACCACCATTCACATCTGTGCTCTTAAAGTACCTGTTAACACATCTAAAGTGCGTTGGAGGTTTCTGTACTATTACCTTCAATGGTACAGTTCCCTTTGGCGTATTTAAATATAATGCATTTCAAAATATTCTGTTTGCTGCAAGTGTGTTCCACAACAAAACCACACAGCAGCGTATGAAAAGATGCACCGACACATACAAAAGGCATGCGTTTTTAAAGGCCATCTCTAGGGGGAACAAAATCCTACCCTTGCAGTGAGGTTACAAACACACCGCAAAGGATAACTGCTTGTTTAGGGGTATTGTGGGGACTTTCTTTACCTGACCCACACAACTAGAGACTCCAAGACAGGCACTCGCAGCCTCTTCCCCCTATGTTCCAGCAGTCGGATGTCTGCTGATGGTATCTCTAATGCATATATGCCCATAGACCCACATTGTACATGAGGACACCAAGAGACCATCCACAAACTGGAGCAAAGGGGAGAACGCAGACTGCCGCGGGGAGAACGCAGACTGCCGCGGGGAGAACGCAGACTGCCGCGGGGAGAACGCAGACTGCCGCGGGGAGAACGCAGACTGCCGAGGGGAGAGGGGATCAGGTAAGAGTCCTTTACCCCAGGCATAAGGACTTGTTCACATATATCTCCCTAAAGGTGGCCCTACACCTTACAATTATCGTACGATTTCTTTCATTGGACCGTCATCCGTGTTCCGCTTGAATACCTCATCATGCACAGACCAATGTGGATTTAGATTATCATTCGTTATGAACGCTAACTGACCGAATTTCGTTGAACAACAGAATGGATCTCGTTCATTTTTAGAACATTTAATCACAAGGTGTATGGTGTGAACCAGCCCTAAACGAGCATTTGAAACTTGCCGGGCGGAGATGTCCCTAAAAATTGGCATCAGGTTGATTTTTTCTTGCAATGTTGATCTATTGTAAGGTTTGCACATCATTTTTTTTATAGACAATTTGAAATGGCAAGTTTCTTTATACTCCTACTTTATGAGCAGCCTAGGGCTACATTCGCACGAGCCTCCTACACTTAGGTTAAACACGGGTAATTATCTGGAATGTAGAAACAAATGTTACTTTTCCCAGATCAAGTTCGCCTGCATTTAATGCACTTGCCTTTAAGTGTGTTTAGACACATTCGGAGTATCTAATCGTGTAATAGTCTCTAACATTAGTGGTCACTGTTGCAGAAACCCTTTACATTGGTGGTCGGTGGAAAAAAAGACCCCTTAAATTGGTGGTCAGAGTAGGTGGGAGATCAATCAAATGGCACCCCCCACCCATTGGTGGCCCATGGAAAATCGCCCCACTCCCATTGGTTGGAGATCAATTCACCATTGCTCAAGGAACTCCTAGGAACCTCAGGAGGAACCCTGGTTGAGCCATGCTGTCCTAGACTAAATGGCTGTTATGTGTCACCTCCGATCTGATGGTAAAAGCAGCCCGGAGTCTATGGCAAGCATTGTGATCAGTGACAGAGTACAGATCCCTTACAATGCTAATCCCCCCAAATCACTGCCAGCCTACAGGCTGATTATCATTCTCGCAGTGTTGTCACCCCCAGCAGAGGCGAGCATGCTGCAATCAGCGTCACAACATGTGCCTCCATGTGATAAGAATGCCACTTGTAAGATTGTCCCAGGCTCCGACCACTAGTCTCCAGCACTGTTACCATACAGCTCACATTGTGCCGTTCAAGACCAGCACAAACGGAGGCAGGGACCACAACTTGTAGGGAGCCATTACTAAGAAGCAGCCAGCCGTGAGCCCCTCCTGCTCTGCTCCTCACTCACCCAGGTCGTCCATGATGCCGCTCAGCCGGAGCGCTCTCCGGGAGTCGGATACAACTTTCACACTTCAAGGCACGAACGCGCCTCCGCCTCCTGCGTGCGCGCGCACGAGCTGCACTCCAGCCACACCCCACCAGCTTGTGCGTAGCCCCGGCGTCACGCGCGGCCAGTACCCCCTCCGCCTGCGTTGGGAGGCTCTCCGCCGGGGGGGGGAGCGCGCATACTTGGCTGCGCGTTCCGGGTGCCCTGGGGTGGGAAGCTGTGGCAGGTTATAATATATGGTGCCCTCCTCTGTGACTGCCCTCTCCATGTGTGCCCGGCCTGGATAGCGCAGTACAGATGTGGGAAAGCAAGCTGAGTTCACATGGGAAGTATCAGCTCCCAGCTGTCCTCATTGGGAGGGAATGTCCCTGATTTCCAACCGAATCCTTCTGTCATTCATCAACAGTTGTCCCTCTTTTTAGTTTGATGCACAGTTCTATAACAATTCTCTATTTAACCATTAAAAGTGTTATGCTGCTCTGAGGGTGGGTTCACATTGGTGCATAGTGGTGCCATTTATTCTTACCAGTACCCCAACCAACCTAGCCAATGCTCTGCGTTATATAGCAATACAGCATGCATCATTTAAATGAATGAGCTGCCCTAATAAAATGCATGTTAACAGGTGGCATTACACACGTTAACCACCTTAGTACCCGAGCTATTGTGTAACTTTTCTACACACATTACAATCTGGATTTTAGGATGGAAAATTAATTTAAACCCGCAAACAAGTATATGCTTTCTATCCTAACTAAATTCCAAAATACAATAAAGTGACAAAAAATTGCAATGTAATCTCAGCAAAGACACAATCCACAAAAACTGTTGTGGTAAACAACCCGCTTCCCTATTTATAATGGTTTGGCCCTCTAGCAACTTCAGCGCAAAATTATAGCTAATTTGCCTACAAACGTCAGGTGGTCATAATAATCTGGCCACTCAGTGTATACTGTACATATATGTATCTCATGTGTCAAGATTAAACAATAACAACCTATATAATTTTAGGTGCCATTAATTAATGTCCTTAAACAATTAATGAACATCAAAAATCCATATGTTTAGAAATAAAGTGCTCCGTGCTTCCAAGTGCTCCACGCTCTATGTAGAAGACAAGGTCCGCACTCACCAGATTTCTTTTGTGAACTCGCCTTATGATATGTCAAATTGTCGGCCAGCCTCCCGATAATCTTTGCAGAAGACGCTCGGCGGCAACACCTCCTACGGTTTTTAGCAGATATACACAACCGACTTAACCACTTCCGATCTCCTCGTGTATGAGGTCCAGGAAAGACCCAAAATTGTTCAAAGGGAAGAAATGAGGATGCTCATAGTGTAGTATGTCCAGTAAGAAAACTTTATTAAAAGGATTAAAAATACTAACAAAAAGCAAGCATGAATATGCATGTAAACACTGCACCGATGTTTGGTGATCTCAACGGAGCCATCAGCAGTGAGGAGCAAGTGAGAGACAGGGAGGCTCCTACCTGTCTCCTCCCTTCCTCCTTTACACTAGCTTGGGGGCGGGGCTTCATCCGACGGGGCAGGTCTTCGGCCGGTAGGTAGTGTGAAAACAGCCTGTGCTCTGAGCCACCGAGAGGTTTGTAACTTGAAGCTTAACAGCCAAAAATGTGTGGGAAATTTGACTGACATTTTTTTCGTCATGCAACGCTGTACTGAAATTAATTTTATACTATTTTTTTGGGGACAGATAGAACTTTCTTTTGGTGCCATTTAATCACCACTGGGGTTTTTATTTTGTTACTATATAATGAAAAAAGTACCAAAAATTTGCCTATGTTATGTTAAAAAAATATTTATTCTTATCCAAAGTTTTTGTAAAATATAAAAGATGGGGTCACGTCGGCTAAATAGACACCAAACATGTCAAGCTTTAAAAATGTGTGCGCCCATGAAATCGCAAAAATAAATACCATACCCAAAATTTACCATAGGCGACCCAGTGATATGTAACATGTGTGGTGCAACATGTTTTTATTTTTACTTTTTTTCAGTTAACTTTATAGGCTAAGAAGCCCCCTATGTGATAGCCAATTTATGCAGACAGGTCCTCTTTATGGAGACATCAGGGGTGTCTAAGAACTCCAATGTCACCGAGGGACCCCCACAGAAGCTGATGAAGCAGTGATCTGCTTCTCCAGCTACAGAAGCTGGAGAGTGACAGCAGAATGCGGAAGTGATGTAATATACATCACTTCCTGCATTCAGAGTACGGAGAGGAGATCAGAGGGAGATTGTGAACTGAGCGCCCTCTAAACTCCGGTGACAGAGCCACCGTGCGGGTCCCGGGCCCACAACGGACCTCGGGATTGGCGGTGGCAGAGAAGGGGGACACACACCTACATGCATAATGCAAGCGATCCGGCGCCTCTACAGCCGCCGGACCACTTGTATGTAAACAGCCATTGCTGGCTTTTTACAATTTAAGCAGTTTTCCCACTTGTCCGCTGGGTGGCGTGCACGAGCAGCACGGGTGAGGACGTCTAAAAACGCCCACTCACATACATGAAGCTCACGGCGGGCCTGCTTGTGCTATAAATTAATAAATAAATGCCTAGGCCTAAAGTATTTTACATATTTACATTCATCCAGCTTTGGCCAATGTAACTATGTATATGATATGTCTATCATACCTCTACCTAACCGCTGAACTATTATTTTCTCAAACAACTCATTCCCACTCAGCTACCACCTTTTGTATCACTTGCCCCTCCCTTTTAGATTGCAAGCTCTCACTGGCAGGCAGTGGCGACTCTAGGAACAATATATAGGGGGGGCACATAAGATACCACAGTCAAAATGGGGGGGCACTAATAATTTTCACCACTAAATCATACCACTGAAAATAACTAAACAGGGGCGTAACTAGAAATCACAGGTCCCCCAAGCCCCCTCACCTGCTTTCATCCGTGCAGGGAGGAGACACATCTTCATTCCCTAATGATCTAGCGGTGATCACTAGTAAAGTCTGCACTAGACCTTACTAGTGATCCATCATTCGGCCGGAGCTCAGAACTGACAGAGCTCCGGCCGAAGCTGACAGGAGCTGCTCCTGCAAGTCGGGCCGTGTGTCAGCTAGCAAGAGACCGTGCCCCCCTGTAGAGACGCCTATGCTGGCAGGACCCTCATTACCATCTTGTTTTTAACTGAACTGTAACTGTAATGTCTTCCTTTATATTGAAAAGCACTGCGCAAACTGTTGGCGCTATATAAATCCTTCCCTAGTGTAGATACATAGTTACATAGTTACATAGTTACATAGTATTTGAGGTTGAATAAAGACATTTGTCCATCAAGTCCAACCTATTGTGTGTGTGTGTGGGTGTAAAGATCCCCGGGTCATCTCGTTTTTAGGAGTACTTGTACCCCTGTATATTACCGTTTCTCAGGAAATCGTCCAAAACCCTCTTGAATGATTCCAGACTATTAGCTGAAATCACTGCTTGCGGCAGTGAGTTCCAGACCCTAACCGCGCGAACTGAGAAGAACCCCCTTCTCCCCTTGTGTTTGAATTTTTTTTCTACCAGTTTCAGGTGGTGGCCTCTAGTCTTTGTTACGGAATTAATCGTGAAGAGTTTATTGCTAATGTTGCTATGACTATGGAACATTTTGTATGTGAAAATCATGTCCCCCCTTAATCTCCTTAGTTCCAGCGTGAACATATTTAAATTTAGTAACCGTGTCTCATAGCTCTGGTCCTCCATCCCTTTGATGAGTTTGGTCGCCCTTCGCTGGACTTTCTCCAGTTCAAGGACATCCCCTCTGTGTACCGGTGCCCAAAACTGCACCGCATACTCCAGGTGAGGCCGAACCAGTGATGTGTAGAGTGGCAATATTATAGACTTATCCCTGCAAAACATTCCCTTCTTGATGCAGGACAGGACTCTACTAGTTTTGCTTACCGCAACCTGGCACTCTAATCTATTATTGAGTTTATGGTCTACAGTGACCCCCAAATCTTTCTCCATTTCAGACTTCCCTAGCGGCATACCCATTATTGTATAACCCATTTGCGTGTTTTTTATTAAGATAGAGGTTCTAAGGAAGGGGGTGTGACCCCGGAAACGCGTAAACGCAGGCATTCCTTGCTGGCACATAGGAACGTCTGTGCAGCTCTCACTGGCCTCATCCTGGTTTGCTGCAGGAGTTACATTCTCTGCTTTTCAAGGCTCATGTTTATCCACTCTTGTGAGTACAATTCCTATGTTTTGCCTCTATCTTAATAAAATGTATCTACACTAGGGAAGGCGCCCCTTGTTTGTGCTTTCTTTTAGATATCACAGTCTCTGTGGCTGAAGTGGGACAGCGACCTGTAGAACCTTATTTGTTAACCCTTCAGTGAAGTGGTTTTCTCTGGCGCTTTTTGTCTTCATATGTGCTATATAAATCCTGTATAATATAATAATATCATTTGTCGTTCTACTTTAAAGGAGAACTATGGGGTAAGTGTTTTTCACCATAGTTCTCCTCAGGGTAACGGGAGGACATATACTAGCTTACTCACGTGACCCAAAGCTCAGTATACCGCAAGCTACAGCTCGCGGTATACTGAGACCGCCGCAGCCAGGACGGATCCCGACATTACTGTCGAGATCCACCCAGCTGCGTGATTGACAGCTGGCTCTGCCTATCTAGAGGCAGAGCCAGCTGTACCCGCCCCCTCTCCCGTCCGTTCCGCCAGTCAGCGCTGGAGGATCTGAGCGGGGAGGGAGGGAATCCCTGCAGGGAGCCGGGAGTGACAGTCACGGCTCTCTGCAGGGACAGGATCGAGAAGTGAGCGACCGACTGTATGTGTTTGCTCACGTCCCGATCTATTGAGCCGACGTGTGACAGTTTAATTGTCACACGTCGGCTCGAACTATGAGGCTGAGTGAAAATCACTCACCTCATAGTTCTCATCCTCATGTGGTTGGGGGAAGTTGCTTTAGCAGCATATTGCAGAATTAAAATGGGAACCAACTTAAAGGACAGTAAGACCATATAAGGATGTTGCATAGACAGCTCATTGTTTCCGTTCCTGGGCTGGAAGATTTCAAGGTAAATAAAATTAAAGATAAAACAGTATTATTTTACCCAAATAAGTATTGCGTGATATCATGTGAGTGTGTGTTTTTAAAGAATAAAATTAGGTATAGAACAATAGTTTAAAATTTACAAAACTTAAAAACAAAAAAAGATTATTTATAACTGACACACAACCAACCTGCTCCTTACAATATATTCTTTTAGTACAGTATTTCCAAAACATTTCCTGTGTGTTCATAATGCATGAGTATAAAAGGTCACATTGCAACAAACAAACCCCAGTCCTGGTCTCCATCTTATTAACTCCATCAAAATATTTGTGTGTACTTGGAATAGTTGCAAAGAATATGGGATAACTTTCAGTGACAATTTCAGTGCTTAGTAGAAAGTACTACCAAGCACCCAGTTATATGTTTAGAACTAATATACCAACGTGTCAACCTCGTGTTTTATTTCCAGTTCCTGCATACTCATGAATCATTTGCTTGTCTGAAACCTTTCAAGCTAGTGTATAGCCATTAAGAAAGACCAGGCTGAAGGGGAAAGAGGATATAAGACATGAATGTGTTACTGTTCCCTTTGCATTTCAAATGAATAGCAGCAATATAAGTAGTCAACACAGAACATGGTAGAAAGAAAAAAAAAAAAGGTTTTAGGAAATGGCAATAAGAAAAGATAACTCAAACACAAGTGCTATAGTAGGAAGCTAGCATCCCGTTCAGTAATGACATCCAAGAAAGCTACCTGCTCTTAGTCTGCCTTCCTATTTTCCACCTAACCAACAGATCAGTGTCTAAAACCCCTCCCTGTCAATCCCATCACTGGCTACCAATCACCGAGAGGATAACATTCAAAATATTAACAACCACTTACAAAGCCATCCACAACTCTGCCAGGGCTATATCTCCAACCTGGTCTCAAAGTATCACCCTAACCGCCCCTTCCACTCCTCCCAAGACCTCCTGCTCTCTAGCTCCCTTGTCAACTCCTCTCATGTTTGCCTTCAGGGCTTCTCTAGAATCTTTCCCATCCTTTAGAACTTCTTACCCCAACCTGTCTGGTTATCTCCTATTCTGTCTGCCTTTAGGCGATTCCTAAAGACTCCTCTCTTCAGGGAAGCCTATCCAGCTTCAACCTTACCACTAAACTATCACTTTCTCAAACAATTCATCCCCACACAGCTACCACCTCTTGTATCATTTGCCTCTCCATTTTAGATTGTAAGCTCTCACAGGCAGGGCCCTCCTTACCATCTTGTCTTGATTTGTATTGTAACTATAATGTCCTCCTTATACTGTAATGTAAAGTGTTGCGCAAACTGTTGGTACTATATAAATCCAGTATAATAATAATGATATGGAGAAATGGGCTACTCAATGAAAGTATAGACATTTAAACTAGGGCTGGTAATGATTAAAATTTTCCTGTTCGATTAATCAAATTTTTTTTAAATTGATTAATCAACTAATTTCGATTAATTATAACGCACATACAGAGGGGGGTCTCACCAGAGCTTTGAGGGGGCCTCACCAGGGTAGCAGGGCTCTGTGGGGTCTAACTAGCCTTGTTAGAACAACAAGAGGGCGCAAAACCAGGTCAGCTGACTGCCTGGACCGAACATATCAGGGAAGGTGACAGGAACAATAAATATATATGTATAATGTACTTACTTATGTGGGTCTGGGAACCAGATGTGAACCGGCCTGTGAGGAGGATCAGGATGTCCAGAATGTATGTTGAATGGCGGCAGCCTCAGGCACTATATTTCTATATTTGATTTCATTTGACTTGAAATATTAGATGCTTGTGGAAGTCAACAACCTCTAAAACCATTTGTTGAAAACTAACCCAAAGCCTGCGTGTAAATCAGTCAGCTGATCAAAATAATTGATCCATGAAGTTCTGTGCCCATGCAGGGGGTCCAGTGATGAGGCTCCTCTCAGCAGGAGGCTCAGGATGTTATGTATCTTGTACCAGCACAAATGCAGACACCTCGTCACCATCACCAGCAGTTTCTGCCCAGATATTTAATTGATGAGCTCCAGGTACAATATAACATCCTTGTGCTCAGAAAAAGGAGACAGAGTATTCAGAGTTTACTCCAGTTAGAGATATGGACAGATGCATGGCGAGAGGGTCTTACTAGAAGGAGACTGGAAGCAGATGAGAACTGCTGGGACATGTAGTTCTGTATGCGTGGATTCTGTGATTGGGAACTGCTGGGATTTGTAGTTCCTTACTAGCTGTGGACTCTTGTCTGGACACCAAGACCCTTTGCTGCCTGTGACTGGTGTGGACCTGAATCTGCCTCCAGGCCTTCTCCTGATTGACCCAGGAGCTTCTTCCCGGTGCAACTCTGCCCTCCTTGTTCATTGCCCCTGCTGTGTGCTGTCTGTTACCTAGTGTACCTGACACTGCGGCTAGACCTTCAACCTCTTCCAGGACCCAGCGATCTCCCTCCAGAAGGACTCTGCAAGCCTCACTGTGCGGATCACCCTGCCTGGATCTCCCTCCACCAATCCAACCCAACCAGTTGCCCAAGACTGTCACGCCTGTTTGAGTTGCTTAAACTCTGTCTCCAGTCTCCTGCTGTGCCTTTGACTGCTATCCTATGAACTATTGCCCTATGAACGGTTGCCTGTGAACTGTTGCCTGCAAACTGTTACCCTATGAACTGTTGCCTGTGAACTGCTGCCCTATTAATTGCTGCCTGCAAACTGTTGCCCAGTGTCCTTTCTGCTGAACCCTTATTGTGCCTGGAGTGCCTTGTGACCCTGGACTTAATCGTTGCTACCCCATATCATGTGTTGAGTCTCCCTGTCTATACCACAACCGTAGCTTGCTCCCACTTCTGTGTACTGGAAGCTCCCCAATAAACACCCAACACGCTGGGTCCCGTGTAATTTGTAATCTCACATGACCCACTCAATATGGCCGCCGCTTGAGTGGGGCAACTCAGAATAATAACGTGCTGGATCAGTGTGATCCTAGTTCATTTTATTACTTCATTGCTGTGCTTTATGTGTATAGGCCAATGCCGTGGCTGGCGCTCGTGCAGAACGAGTTTCTTGGGCAAACCTCTTAGTTGTAACGAAACCGGAAGTCAGGCGGTCGCAGAACTCAATAAGTTCTCAGTGTCGACAGATCACCGGCCCAAGTGGCTCCGTCGGCTAACGAAGGGAAGGGGGAGGAGTCCGGTGACGTCGATGTCCTTGACGTCACCGGATCTCCTACGGGACTCCCGGAAGACCCGGAAGCCGGCGGAGAGGTAAGTGTTTTAATTACCGATCAAAAGAATTTTAATCGATCAAAATTTTTTACGATTAATCGAGTAATTAATCGTTAATTTCCAAAGCCCTACTATATACTATGCTTACTATTAGGGCCGAAGCTAGAGCTAGAAGCTGGGGGTGCTGCTTTAGGAGGGGCACCACTGGGTGTGTGGATGGAGAACTTCTCCCTTGAGGGGGGAGCAACACTGAGCCTTTGCCCTGGGTGAATAATGTATAGCTTCCCCACTGCTTACTATACATTTTATATACTTTTTTAGTACAGGCATGTGGTCTGCCATATTCACCTGTTAGCTGCTGGGTCCTTTTATTGGATAGACAGGCCCTACTCTTATGTCTAGGGTGGAAAGAGCAAAAAGAAGGGACAGGGGAGGGGATAGAGCATTTTTAGCAGCAGAGAAAGATGAGTCTGGCCCGGCAGAGACCAAGTTAGCTTTCAGTTGTTTTCAGTATTTTTAGACTGGGGGAGGCTGCCTATCTCTAGTAACATACATAAGCCACACAGAACATGTCTATTTTTATTGTGGTTTCACTGTGGATTAGATATCAGGAAGGTGTTCGCCCATTAGTGGGACACAGGGACGTGAGAGGGTTATTTCTGAACACATCCCTTATCCTAGCCAGATGGAAGATGGTAGTAAATCACACCTGTGTCACTGTTGCTGGATTCAACCACATGTATGCCTGTATTTCTCAGATGTTTAAACCTGACTGGCCAGTTAATACATTTTTGTTGTATAGCTAGACATCTATATGCGTTCAATGACATTCAATGACATCAATGACATCCATATGTTGCTGCTTATTATGGCTTGGTACTTGTAAAAACAGGTGTGCTGAAAGAAACCTTTCCTTTAAAGTGCAGGAACTATTATCTGTTTTCCCACGGTGAAAGGCAGAGATTACATTGTGGTCAGGAATGCTGAAATGACTGAAAAAATAAGTATTATTAACATTTGTTTTTTTGTAAGCTCCACTGTGCATGCATCGTTACAAAAACCCCTGTGAGCAAGAAAGCGGACAATGAAATGACCGCACACAAATGGATCTCTTCAGAAAGAGAGGGCCACAATATCCCTGAAACCCCCCTCCCCCCGGGGCTCAAGGCACCTGCCAGGGGCAAGGCATTCTAGTCCACCTAACGGTTAAGCCAGGCAGACCATGGTCTTTGGGGATCAGCCAAAGCCAGTCTACCAAGTACTTGGTAGGGGCTCTCCCGAGGACAGACCCCTGAGTGGGGCAAGGAAAAAGACCCGTGAAAGCCACAGATCCTCCCCCCCAAAATAAGTGCTATAAATAAATTAACACAGTTTTTGTCTACAGTCAGGGCTTGTTAACAGTGGATGTGTTGCCATGCATTTTGCTGTTCTTTCAAACACAGCAAAATGCGTAATAAAGTGAAAAGTTATTGTTTTCAAAAGAATACCTTGAAGACAATGCATTATGCTGCAGAGTGTTGGGAATCAATCTTATCGAAGCCCGTGGACGTGCATCTAAACAAACTTCCCCCTGTGAACAAAAAAAGTGAACCGTGAAATCACAGCACACAAAAACGTGCACAAGGGTGCAAGGTCCTTCCAAAGAAGGGACCTACTTCCCGACCCCCCGGGGGCGCAAGGCTCCTGACAGGGGTTAAGATACTTTGGACCACCAACCCGAAGGCCGATGGTCCATTTCCTTTGGGGACCTGCCGAAACAGGTCCCCCTCAGTACTTGGCAAGGGGGCTCTCCCGAAGAGAGACCCCCTTCCTGGGTGGGAGGAGACAGAGAACCCCCTACGAGGCACAGAATCTCCTCCCAGCGTCAGGAATAGGCCCCGAAGAAACCTGCACCTTTCGCATCTGTGGGTCAAATTTAAAAATAAAAAAGTGCCAAACGTGCATGGAGTGCATAAATAAATCTAAAGTGCCAGTGCACCACACTGACAGGCCTTAGCGGCCGGAGTGCAAAAATATTGCCCCGGACTAGCCATAAGGCCTGTCCAAGAGGCGTTGTGCAGAAAAAGCAATATGGTGTGTGACCGAGTGATCAAGTGAGTCAAGTGGGGTCCCATACCCATGTGACTACCTGAGCACCCCTGGGACGCCACCCCCAAGGGGCACAACACCACGGGCTTCTGCCGCCCCCAACCCTCGAGCCAGACCAAGCTTCGCATCTGTTCAGTCAGAAAGCCATGTACTGAGCGGTTCCCCTCTCACAGGAAGCCGCCCCACACGCTCTTTCACTCCAGCGAGTACTAAGTAACCATCCCCCGCAAGGACGGTTCTTTTCCCCACCGAAAACTGATAAGAACAGATACTACACTTGATCTTAGCCAAAAGGCAGCAAAATGCGTAATAAAGTGAAAAGTTATTGTTTTCAAAAGAATACCTTGAAGACAATGCATTATGCTGCAGAGTGTTGGGAATCAATGCTGCACTTTATGGGCATGATTTATAAATTGACATATGCTGGCCTCAATATCGTTCGCAAGGCAATGCCGCCACTAGATGCTCCTCAGCTCTATCTAGTGTCAAGAATGCAGCATGAACGGCATTCAGCCAGCGAATATCTCGGCAGATGAAATCATCTCCACAGCGATGTGACTTGAACTATGCAATTAAGGATAATTGAATGAGATTCTTGGTGGATTTCATATTAATGTATGTCAACACAAGCCAATGCAAGCATGCATTTTTGTGTTAGCCCAGGCTTATAGCCAATAAGCATATTCATTGTTAAAACAATATATCAGCTAAAATGTAAATCAAGCCAAAAAACTTTGGTTTAGGAAAGAGTGATCAGAAACTGGAACTTCTGTCAGGTTTTTTATTACAGTCTGGGTCTCCATTGTGGAGATTTTCTCTCATTCCTGTGACCACTGTCTCTGGAACAGGAAGAAAAGAGAATCTCCAACAGGGATGCAGATAATATTAATAAAAACCTATCAGAGGTTCTAACATTTGCACACTACAACCGTAAAAAAAATCATAATAATTGTTTTCACTGCTCGGGTCAATACTTTTTCCCAGTTTTTTTTGCTAAAATTAGGTACCTCGGCTTATATTCGGGACAGCTTATACTCGAGTATATACGGTATTCCCATGGAAAAGAGTTGTTGACCACCATCACTGGGACAGGAACTGGGGCAAACAGTGCTCAATGGGGACACACAACAATGAAACCTGACAGTAACTCTATCAATTCCATATTCTATCCAAAAGAAGAAAAAAGTTTTTGTCTGGAGAAACTAGTGCATTCCAGAATATAGAAAGAAGACAGCTGCTTCCCTTTCACACCTGTTTTTCTTGGACTCGGGGCTGTGGTACGTGAATGCAAGGGGGCCTGACCATTGATAGATAATAGTGTTCACATGCTAATGCAAATAATTTTTTTTTTAAATACTATTCAGTGGTAAGAGAGCCCTCCATTTTATACAACTTTGAGGGAGATATAGGAAAAACATAAATTCCTCAAATTACATGCTTATGAGATGCCTTCAAGTTATATGCAATGTTGCAAAACAGTACAGTTCTTCTGGACGGCATCACTGACACTGTATTCTGGTATCACATAAATTGCATGTGTGATACTTTTTTTTACTTTTACATTATTCCTTTGATTACATGCAACAGTACCAACCCAAATGTAATCATTTTAAGTTAAAAAATCTTAATTGGGTAATTTTTGGTGCAACACCTGATTTTATATCCAGCAGTAATAAGCCAGAATTGAGCCGTGGAAGCAGCAGACATAACAGATCTAAAAGCTTTTGGAAGGTTTACACTTTAAAAAATAAAAATAAATAAAGCCCCTAACTTTATATCATTTGCTAAATATTGGTAAAGAGGCAGGTTTTATTTCAAAAAAGAAGTTATAGTCAAAGGCCAGAAATATAGTACAGATTCCATGCATAGTATGTAAGCCATTTCACTAGGACGCAATTTCAGAGGGAGCAACAAGGCAGGTTTATTCATGAATAGAAACAAATGGTGTATTTTCTTAGCAAAAAGCCAGAAATATAGTACAGATTTCATGCATAGTATGTCAGCCATTTCACTAGGACGCAATTCCAGAGGGAGTAACAAGGCAGGTTTCATCATCAATAGAAAAAAATTGTGTATTTTTTCTTAGCAAAAATCAAGAAATATAGTACAGGTTCCATGTACAGTAAGTCAATCTTTGTACTAGCCCAAAATGTAAGATGGGAGACAAGGGAGATTTTATTGTGAAATACCATTTGCATTATCTATGAGACTAAGGACTGAAATATGGTAGAGACTCTGTAGTCAGCATTGTAACAGTTGGAAAAGGCCGCATACTAAAAGTACACTTAGCATGAAGCTCTGAATGCCAAATAGACACAATAAATTGTATTTTTTTCCCTAGAAAAAGGAAAGCATGTAAACACTGCATAAGCATTATTAATTCTGTTTCTGATCTCCCTTATTGGCTGTACCACACCCCTATATATTTTTGGAGGACAACAATCTTTTATATTTATTTGCCTAACAAAACAAATATAACATTTCTACAATGTCTTTGAGAACCCACTGGATAAAACACATCCCTATATAGCTTTAGAATCAGGAAAACAATGTAAAGTTTATATTGTTTAACTGCTTGCCATCCGCCCGTTGTATATAAACAGACAGACAAGTGCTTTACTACTGACCGCTTCACATGAGTTTTAATCAGCCGGTAACAGCTGTTACATACAAGCATTCAATTTCTTGTATGGCGCACTCCTCACTGTTAACACTAAATTGATCAGTGGTAAAAGCTTTTAAAGCATCGCCTATGACCAATTTTGGATATGGAAGATTTTTGCAATTTCAGGGGCGCACGCAATTTTAGGGCTTGATGTGTTTGGTTTCTTTTTACACGACATATGAGGGACAGCATTCTTCAATAAATGAACATTTAATTGCTGTAACTATCGTTTTGGTGTGCTGGTGATGTTCTTCAACTAATTACCCAACGTGACCCCATCTTTTAAATTTGACAAAAAAATTAGGTATTAATAAATGTTTTATAACATAATGTATATTTATTTATATTTACAGTTTATTTGTTTCCCAGACAAAAAAAGCAAAATCTAGTACTGACTCCATACACGTTATTTAAAAAGGTTTATTTGGTCACACATTGAACAGGAGGGACACCAGGCAGCATTTTATCAAAAATAATTCAGCAAAATAGTAGTTTACTGACTCAATGTATGTAAGCACTTCTAACAGGCCGCAGTTTAGAGACCAGGCAGTTTTTAATGAATACATCACTGTTAAGGTGCCCATACACCTTACGATTATGGCACGATTTTCGTCTGTGATCGCGTTTTCTTATGATAATCGCAGTTGATGGGAAGTGCACAACCGCAATTACTGTACAACCATTCGACTTTTGTCTTTCCAGCAGGCTAGAAAACTTTGATCGAATCGTACGAAATTCAATGGATTAGTGGCGGTTTCGATTCGAAAAAAATCGCAACAAGAACACTGCTCATGCGCAAATGAAAATCCGTTCTGTCATTCGACTAAATTCGGCGAGGTGATATTGCTAACGAATGGTAACTGAAACCCACAATAGGCTGTGCATGATGGGGCAGTTGTACGAAAAGCGAACAATGAACTGAAACCCACAATAGGCTGTGCATGATGGGGCAGTTGTATGAAAAGCGAACGATGATTCGATCATCGTACGAAAATAAACGTGCGATAATCGTAAGGTGTATGGCCACCTTTAGACTACACTATTTCAGACAGATTCCACAAATGTTCTTGATTAAGGTGGCATTGCAATAGGGGCAAACATAGGAGACGAAGAGCATAATTTAGCCTAGTAAACTATAAAAATGGTACAACTGAGGAACAGTTGTGGAAACATTACATGTGGCACCTTGACAGTGCAGAAGAGCCAAAATCTACTGGAACAGTGAGGCACAACACAGGATTGGCCCTGCAGAAACAAATTGCCCAAATTTGGCAGCTGAGGAACAGCCTCGGAAACATTAGGTTTGCTCGCTTACAGTGCAGCAGATCTGGAATCTAATGGAAACACTGAGGTGTGACACAGGCTTGGCACTGCAGAAAAACTATTCCCAAATTTGGTAGCTGGGGAACAGCCTCGGAAACATTCTGTTTGGCTCATTGATAGTGCAAGAACACAGGACAAGAGCAAGATGGTACTGCTGGCGGGTCTAGTGCGGTATCAGGATGTGGTTATGATGTCAGGCCATCAGCAGTAGAAGAAGCTGTTAATGGTGGCAGAATGTGGTAGTTGTGCCAGGAGATGTTAATGGTCATTTTGTTAACTAGTATCAGCTGCAGAGGCTAGGTACTTATTGCTGATCTGGGACTAGTTATATCACATATCAGGTGGTTTGTGGGCAGGCTGTGTTGTCCCTGAATTGTAACCAGGCAAACACTGACTGGTATAACCACCTAGAAGGCCAGACAGCAGGTTGTCACACACAACCTTTCAGGGTCAGCCGTCTCTGAGTCTGCCCCAGAGTGGCTCCTTTCCCCCAAGCATTCCAGCTTCAAAACAACATGGCAACATTTTTTTCTGGGTCGTTGCATGGCTCCTTAGTCACTTGAGGGGTGACAGGTGGTTTTGAGGAGGAGTCACTGGATGAGGCCATGGAAGAGGAGGGTGTAGAGGTGGCGGAGCTGTCACCATTACCAATTTGCACCTGCAGCAGTGTGCCCCATCCTGCATCCTTCCTCACTAGGCCACGTGTCTGTGGTAATGTGGACTCTGCCGCTGAGTGTGTAGACCAACTAGATGAAGACATTAGCTTCAACATGATAATAGAGGGCAGGGAATGCCTCTTAGGTGCAAAAATGGTGTCTGGGTACCTGCCACCTACCTGTGGTGCAGCACAGGCTGCAAACTCATGGAAGGAGGAAAATTCTACCAGCTGAAACAGAGGCAGCTGTAAGGCCAGCCATCTGACATTGAGAAACTGGACCTGGGGTTACTGGGTGCATATTTTTCTTATGTTCCAGCAGCTGGGGAAGAGACACTTGCCTGGTCAAGTATACAGCTGGAGATGGCAGGGTGGGGTTTGGAAACCTATGCTTGACCCTACTCTGTAAGGTTTCCATGCTGACCCTCTTCCTTGCTTGATGTCTCATAAGGTTTGCCTCTCAAACCTGTTGGCAAGTATTATTTGCTGCTAATCACTGCGTTGCTGTCTGCAGCACATGTGTTACAAAAAAAAGGCCCACACCACTCAGCGAGCCTGGGGATAACAGTGGCTTACACCCATGGAGCAGTGCCATCTGGTGGAATAGGGAAGCCGCTCCCTCCTATCCTGCCACTGGCTTGCTGATGTTGTGCCTCTTCCTCACTTTGCTCCTCTACAATGGCACTCTGGCACAGAGGTACAGTCTGAGACCTCATCATCATCATAATTTTGTTAGCACAAACATTTACATGCATACATCATAAAATAGGGTCCATACGCTGGACCATGGATGCAAAATGTTCTATTTTTTTCTATGCACCTGAATGCAGAGATTACAGAGATTTGTGCAACTTTGTGCATGGGCCCATAGAACACAATACTGCTATGTTCAGATCTGTATAAACTACGCATCTGAACATAGCAGTATTGTAAGTTCATGTGCATGAGCCCTAAGATTTGTAGAGTACCACCCTAAGTGGGTTATTCACTTAGCTGCCCACTTAGCTTAGCTGCTCAAGCAGCTCAGTCTCTGCCGTTCGCTCCTATTCTCATAGGGGCCGAACCGCAGTGAGTAAATAGTTCCGGTTTGCCCTTAGTGATGCGTAAATTGGTGCGCGTTGGCTTCTGTTTTTGTCACATTCGTCGATATCTCAGCCTATTCCATCAATGGGCTGCCACAAACATGACAATTGTGGAAAAGTAGCTTCTGCGGCATTTTCAGCTGCGAGTGCTCTGCATTTTTTTTCTCAAGCAGTTGTGCACAATTGTAGCGTTTCCACGCATGAGGAAAAACACATTTTACAGGCCGTGTTTAGGGTGCCATGAACAAAAAATGGCACCGCAAGCGAATTGTACGTTTTGAATGTGTGCACATGCACCAAAACACAAACTTGGGTGCATGCTCATGTAACGCCAAGGTGCGAACGGGGATTTCTTTAATCTATTTAACCACTTCCAGCGGGTTCACGTAAATACACGTCATCCACTGGAAGTGGTTATACCAAGAACAGGGCTGCTGTTTTAAACAGCAGATGATTGCTGTTTAAATACAAGCGATCCAGCGTCTGTATGGTGCGGCGCTGTGTTCCCCCCGCCGGTGCCATCGGCAGCTTCCCAGGCTCAGCTGTCCCACCGGTGTGGTGGGTCTCCCTTGATGGATCAGAGAGAGATCAGCAGGCTTCCAGCTGCTGATCTCTCCTCTGATCACTGGACCTGGAAGTGATGTGCATTACATCACTTCCGGTGTCACTGTACACAGTCTCCGGCTCTTAGAGCCACAAGAAAAAGCTGAGGAAGCAGATCTCCGCTTCCTCAGCTTCTTTGGGGTCCCTAGGTGACATTAGGGGTCTGAAAGACCTCTGATGTCTCCATAAAGAGGATTACATAATCACATTGTATTTTCTATTATGTAGGGGGCTTGTTAGCCCCCTATGTGATAGCAATAAAGTTGAGTGTACAAAAAACAAGTGGTAAAAATCAAAGTAACAGATGAAAAAAATAAAAAATTCAAAAAAAAATGAAAGTCCCCCGCCCCCCACGTGCACGCACATACAAATGCAACACGGGCCGGATGCGCCTACGTGCAAAAACGAAAATTGCGCCACACATGTTACATATCGTCGCGAGCGTCGGAGAGCAATAATTCTAGGCCCATCATTCACTGTTAGCACTAAACTGATGAGCCGTAAAAGCGTTTAAAGCATCCACTATGGTAAATTTTGGTTGTAGTTCTTTGCGGTTTCACAGACGCGCGCAATTTTAAGGCTTGACATGTTTGGTATCTATTTACCTGGTGTGACCCCATCTTTTATATTTTACCAAAAAATAGGGTATTATATTCTGTTTCTGTGCACTATATTTCACTGTAGTGTATTTTATCCTAAAAATACATGTTTGATAAACATTTGCGCCAATACCGTGCAACATAAAAAATTGCAACTATCATTTTTTTATTCTACAGGACCTCTGCTTCCAGAACATATAGCATTGTTTGGGGGTCTGAAGCTGTTTTCTAGCCACAAATTCCGATTTTCTCATGTGTGTGCAAATGTAAGAAATTGCTCTGGGCAGCAAGTGGTTAATGAAGCAGTGAAAATAAAGCAACCCCCGAGCTTCACCTACACAGTATCCGGGAAGTGATACATTGTATAAGAATAAAACAAAGTTACACCTGGTACTGTTATAGTGGACATTAAAGTATTAATTACATTTAATGTTACACATTTTACTAACCATCTATTAGACTACATACAAGACTGCCCTTGTTAAGCACTCAGTTATCCTATATATCTACGATGAGATATTAGTTCTATCTTTGTACCAGCGAGATTCAGTCTCCGTAGAGACTGTCAAAAATTGCCAGTGCCGGCTATATTTCAAGCCGTCATGGCGGGGTATTGGGAAAAGTTTTCAATTAGCAATAATCGCGCCTCGGATAAACCTCATTGGCTACGATACTGCCACTGCGCAAAGCTACCGAACACTGTCCGTGCTGAGGCCCCACTCTCACTAACATCACAAACAACTTATGGGGACCGATACTGAAACACTTCAATGTTACTTCTTTATATGTAATAATGTAATGTGAACGTGGTATCACACAAATGACTCGCATACACGTTTTTTTTATAAATGAAATAACTATTAAATCAATACGTAAGAGAAGCGGTACGAGTCACTGTTGCTTTGTGGGTAATTTATTCAAATGAGTGCTGAAGCACCGAACGAAATAGAGCGCGAGAGATGTTTCCTGAATGTGATTAAACAACAAGAAACTGCAGTCTGTCATTGTATGGAGTTGCGGGTACTAGCCATAGAGGAGAGAAGAGAAGAGAAGAGAGAGAGAGAGAGAGAAAAGAGAGAGAGAGAGAGAAAGGGAGAGAGAGAGAGAGAGAGAGAGAGAGAGAAAAAAAAAAAAAAAGTACAGGAGCTTCTTTTTGGCAGATTAAGCACATCTTGCCCTCGTAGACTTCAATGGAAACACAAAATCTTGTGTTTGCTGCGTTTTTGTGTGTTTTTGCACGCGTTTGTCCATTGCCCGTGCGCGCGCGCTAGGGGGCGCGCGCGAGCAGGAAAAAAATGCCGTCTGACGACGGCAACCCGCAGATAGGAGTCAGCCGTCCGTCCGTTTTTTTCTTAACAGGCGGATGGCAAGAGGTTAATGTGTCACAATCTTCTTACATAAACGCGCAACTTAATGTATTAAACCCGAGTAGAAACAAGTGAAAACGATGTTGCCTAGGTATGAATGCAGCCTTAGGCCTCATGCACATGGGAAGAAAAAAAAAAAAAGAAGCTTTTTTTTAAAAGGAGAACTATGGGGCCAGTCAGCGCTGGAGGATCGTACAGGGGAGGGGGGGGTGAATCCCTGCAGGGAGCCGTGATTGACAGTCACGGCTCTCTGCAGGGATAGATCGAGAAGTGAGCGAGCGACGGTATATGTTCACTCACTTCCCGATCTACTGAGCCGACCTGTGACAGTTTAATTGCCACAGGTCGGCTCAGATTATGAGGTTGAGTGAAAATCACTCACCTCATAATTCTCCTTTAATGCCTCTGAACGGAGCTCTAATTTAGCCAATGTGTTCATGCACATTGTGGCGTTTAGATCCGTATTTTAGAACAACATTCAGGGGCTTAAAAATAAAATGCCCCAATTGGTCACTATACTCGCTCTGTCGCTGCACCTGGTCAATGCAGCTAAATCACTTATTCCAACTAGATGGAAATCAAGCTCTCCCCCTTCATTATTGTAATGGTTTGACAAAGTTGATCAGATTTATTGCTTAGAGAAGCTTACACATAGTCATGTAGATCAAAAGGAGCGCCTTTCTAAAACTTGAGCCTGTTGGATTGACTACAAAACGAGTCCTACTTACCTAGCCATTAAGACTCATGCTGACCCACAGTTAATTTAAACATACTAAGGATGGTCTTAGTTGCTGCTATTGTAGCCATTATACGGCCATAGGTACATGCTGATGGTTTTTCCATTACCGATCACACCTCAATGCTAGCTGGGAATGATCCTACTTCCCTCATGTCCTGTAAACCCCCTCTCCACTTTCTCATATTCTGACTTTGTCTTTCCTTTATATACATATGTTATTGCTATTGTGAAATGCATAACCATCTAGTCCTTTTGGGCTGATGCAAACACTATAATCTTTTCTTTGTCACAATTATTGTCTGTTTATTTTTTCTGTGAAATACAGTACCTTCTTTTTTTTTTTCAATAAAAACTTATTATACAAACAAAAAATAAATAAAATGCCCCAAACCTACATTCAAAGAGGGGCTGACTGGCATAATTTACACACATACACATTCATTTATTCTAGTGCCCATGATAAATGAATATTCTAGCCAATAGAATCAGTTTATGTGCATACACCTCTGAGCACGTAAGTGCATAATAAACACTTTATGTTGTTTTCTGGCTAGTGCTATGGCTGAAACAAAGAAAAGCACAGAATTTTTTGACAGATTCAAACCAAACGCACATTTTGTTTTACAAAGGATTTTTCTGCCAGCTTCAGCCTGAAAAATCCAGTATAGATGGGAGTATTTTAATATGCCCATGTGTGCCCCTTTTTCTTTAGTTCTCTTTTTGAGTCACAGTTGTACATTTACTAATGGACTCCTGTGACCCAAAGTCAGCTGTTAGTGGGCTAATGCCCCATATACTGTATACGGACAGTGCAGAGCCACAATATTGTCGGGATGCATCCTTCATCTTCCTCATTGACAGTAATGATGGCTTGGAAGAACAAATCAAACAGACGAGCCCCCTGACTCCTTCTCTCCCTCCAATGAGCACTAGAGAAACAAAAAGAGGGGAGGGGGGAATCCCTGCGGGGAGCAGTGACTGACAATCACCCCTCTCTGCAGGGAGGAGATGTGAGCGGAGCGATCAGCAGTTAAATAATCACATTTCTCTCGGTATACAGCTGCAGTGTCCCATGCTGGCTCTCAATTTTGGGAAGAGTATATTTTACTCTCCCAATACGCCTCCTTTAAAGTGAATCTATGCTTCACCCTTTCATGGCAAATCAGTGGGTTGACTGTATTGCAGCCTTCCATTATTTATCTTTCTTGCACTTCCTTCCTATTCAGCTGCTGCGTGTAAAGTAAACAGAAAGCTCTGACTAAACTATGGATAGTTGGAGCCATGGCTAACATAGGACTATGGACTCTGTGCATGACAACACTGGTTGGCTCAGTGTTAACACATAGGGAGAAGTACATGCTCCTTCATAACCAGAAGTGGCAGGGGAATGAAGAAAAGATGAATATATCCTGCTGGAGATTTGAGGATTACAACACACCTGCTGATTGCTCATGATTGAACAAACCACACGTCTGCTGTAAAGGAAAAAAATATATAGATAACTGGTCCATGAGTAGAGGGGACCATGAGTGTAGTAGACATGGAAAAACAAATCTGCTGTAAAGATCTCTGGAACACTGCAGAGCATTATACACACAATATATACAGGCCCCCAAGGCAATCATGACAGGGCACTCCACTCTATAGCTTATCTAGAGATTGAAATGGTTATGTCTGGAAAGGTTAAACCTGGCTAAAGGGCAAACACTGTAGATAACCAGCCCACAGTGAAGGAGAAAACACAGAAAATGAATGACTAGTTATCTACAATTTTTGCTCTTGCCTTGCCCATTTGTTATGGCTTCCAGCCACATTCACCCTCTCCTGGTCTGAAGTCTTCACCAATTCTGTTTTCTGATCGAGCCAGCAAGTGCGGGCCTCTTGCTTATGGGCTTTGCATGCTAACAATTCTCTGCAGGGTTCTAGAGAGCTTGGCTTGGCAGCTGTTTCTTTTATTCCCTTTCTACTATAATGTTTCAGTCACAATGCCCTCTTTGCTGTCACTAAATGGGCCATTATATGGAATGCAAGGAAAACCAGACCCATGCTGATTTCACTTCAAGATCCAGCGTAAGGCAGTAAATAGAATCTTTGTCTGTAAAGCCATTTCTACAGTTCCAGTCCAGACCCTCAGAGTTCTCCTTACCAATGTCAAAGCTACTGTGGGCTTATAGTCACAATTAAACACTGTCCTTCAAAAGGTAAAGTAACATGTCAGGCTAGACTCTATAAGGAAGCTTTACCGATGGGGGAGGTAAACAGGGCCCAGTGATGATTTGGGCAGGAGTATGCTACAGAAAGCTGAACTGCAGACCTGAGTAACAATCAGCGCATGGTGAAGGCTCAAGGCTAACCAAAACAATTCTGAGCAAATATAGTTTAGAAAGTCATTTGGACGCTCAGCTGTCTCATTGACTTCACCCATTCTTCTTCAATTTTTTCCATTATTTCAGACATTAAATGTAGGCAATACTTTTTTCAGATTTCTATAGTATTTTCTAATTTTTTTTGTGGAGAAGACGGGTTCTTCTCCCACTCAGTGGTCTCCTTGACTGCAGATATAAAATAAGCCACCAAAGCAAAATCAAATGAGTACATCTCAGGTTTGGCTTCCGAGTGCTACTCAGAATCTTCATGGACATCACCTGACCCTGGAAAAGAATTGGCCTACAAGGTGCTGCTTTTCACCTCCTCCCTAATGTTCTCTATCATTGACTGGCAGATATACACTCAATGGACACTTTATTAGGTAAACCTTGCAAGTACCAGGTTGGATCCCCTTTTGGGATGGACATGGTCAGCAACAATACTCAGGTAGACTGTGGCATTTAAAAGATGACCAATAGGTACTAAGAGGCATTCTGCATACTTTGGTTGCAACGAGTGGTTATTTGAATTACTGTTGCCTTTCTAGCAGCTTGAACCAGTCTGGCCATTCTTCTCTGACCTCTGACATCAACAAGGCATTTTCGCCTAGAGAGCTACCGCTCACTGGATATTTTCTCTTTTTCAGAGAAAAAGAACCCTGCGTGAAAATCCCAGTAGATCAACAGTTTCTAAAATACTCAGATCAGCCCGTATAGCACCAACAATCATGCCACTTTCAAAGTCCCTTTTCTTCCCCATTCTGATGTTTAGTTTGAACTTCAGCAGACCAACTTGACCATATCCACATGCCTAAATGTATTGTGTTGCTGCCATGTGACAGGCTGATTAGATTTTTGTGTTAATGAGTAGTTGAACAGGTGTGCCTAATAAAGTGGCTAGTGAGTGTAGGGACTTAAGGTGCCCATACACCTTACGATTATCATAGGATAATCATATGCGATCGACTTTTCGTACGACAAGCGTAAGGTGTATATGTAGTGTGCAACCGCCAGTACTGTACAATCTACAACTTTTGTCTTTCCTGCATGTTTGGAAACTTTAGTCGATCGTACGATTTTCGCAAGGTTGGTGGCGTTTCCGTACGTCTAAAGCCGTAACGATTAACACTGCTCATGCGCAAACGAAAATACGTACGGTCGATTACCGCAATTTGTTAAGGAGTTTTTTTAACTACCGCTGATTGAACCTTGCGATAATCGGGGCAGGATGGGGCGACAATCGTACGACGGTTCGATCATTGGACGAAAAGTGTTGTACGATAATCGTAAGGTGTATGGTCACCTTAACACCCTGTGACTCTGTATATTTATCTTGAACTGCTCTTTTGAAGCAGCTTTCAGAGACTTAAGGTGCCCATACACCGTACGAATATCGGCCGATTTTCGCATGTGATCGCGTTTTCGTCCGATATCCGGATGGTTGATGGGCAGTGTACAACCGCAAATACTGTACAATCGATTGACTTTTGACTAACCAGCAGGTTAAAAAACTTCGGTTGATCGTATGATTTTCGCAAGGTTGGTGACGTTTCCGCAAGTCAAAATTCTTAAGATCTACACGATCTATTACTGCAATTCGTCCAGGTGCTTTCTTCTAATTACCACTGATCCAACCTTGAGATAATCGGGGTAGGACGGGGCCGCCGTACGAAAATCGTACAACGGTTCGATCATCGGACGAAAGGTTTCGTACGATGATCCCAAGCTGTATGGGCAGCTTAAGATGGCCTTGCTGGAGACCCAGAGGCGGAATATGTTGTGGAACATAGGCAAGTGAAAACATCTGTGATGAGTAGACCGCCTATTGTGGGGGCTAGAATGTAAATGCTTCCTTCATGATCAAGAAAAATTATAATGATGAAAACAGTGTACAGGAGTGACATAATGATGGTGACTTGAGTGAGCAGGAACAGATTAATGTAAACAAGCCTAGCTCACCAAGAATTTCAAGCTACCAGCAACAGTCCTCAAATACTGAATGCTGGAGCCATAAAGGAAAGTAGAAAGCAGTATCACAGTTGTCCATGCTACTTTCATAAATAGGGGAGGGAGAAGGGCAAGCATGCATAGACCCCAAGGCGGTTAGAAAGCCACGTTCTTAGGCTACACCGAAACCCTAGCTGCAAATACTAACCTATCACCTAGAAAACCATTTTCCCTGCCCCACTGGAAGTTGCACAAGACACCAGGACCAAGGATGAAGCCATGCAACAGCAAGCAAGTAGGAGCCACCTAGCTAAACACTAATCAAGAGGATGAACTAAAACCGACTGCATGCTGAAAGAGGGTGCAATGCTAAGTTATTCCGAGGACAGGGCAAACAGGAGAGGCTTAGTTCTAATCACTGCCTTACCATGCCAGCAATGTATGCCAGCAAAATTAGAGCCTGGCACAGAGGAGCACTCCACCCTCAGAAGGGTTTACCCCTAATAAAAGAGACTTCTTCCCATGAAAAAATTAACCAAGGCAGGCAAAGGTAAGGGGATCAGATGACAAATACAGACATAAGGAAATCCATAGGTCAGCCTGGGGACCACAGTGCCAGAGATGACCCATGCATGCCGAAACGATGAGGGCCAGGAATCTTACATTTGAGCTCTTGGATTACAATGTAATAAAGGTTCAAATCTCCATAGCAAATTCTGGCCATTTCCAAGGCCATTTCCGCAGGGTGTAAATCAGGGGTAGGCAAACTCCCACCCTCCAGCTGTGGTGAAACTACAAATCCCATCATGTATCCGACAGTCATGCCTGTGGCTGTCAGAGTCTTGCAATGCCTAATTGGGATTTGTAGGTACATCACAGCTGAAGGGTCAGAGTTTCCCTACCCCTGCTCAATGAAAGCTAGACCGGTCTAATCTAATCTAATCTGTGGCAGATTCATTGACCTACATAAGATTTGATATCACTGAGGGATGTTCCATAGCTGGAGCAGAGGATGACAGAGGTGAGCACTGACTGCCGTGGAAGCCGGCACCAGGTAAGTACTGCTTTATTTTAGTCCCCTAGACAAAACAAGCACTTAAAGGTTAATTCCACTTTCCCAGGTGAATTTGCAAAAATGGAATTACTACCACCAATCTGCCCCCTTTCCTCTCACTCATTGGTCAGCGCTGTCAGAGTGCTTCTCATTGCTTAGCGCGGTCAGGTGACCAATGAATGCTCGCCATTTAAATGACCAAGCACAGGGCCTGCACTGCTCTGTACAGAGTACTGATAGCACACCAGGAGGCGTGGAGGGGAAGGAGCGTTTGGTTAAAGGTAAAGGTGGGGTGGGGGGAGTTGTAGGGGTCAGATTGGTGGCAGTAATTCGATTTTCCCAAATTCTCCTGAGAAAGTGGAGTTAACATTTGCAGTGAAAAGGTACATTTTTTTTATTTGCCCGGAGCTCTATAACAATATATTGTATAAGGGTCGACTCACACCACAAGCGTTGGGGCTGCGCTGACCATTTCCATGGCACTTTGCCTTGTCACAAATGGGCTCAGTTAAAACCACCGTGTTCTGTGCAATAAAAAAGTATAGCATCCTGTTTTTTTTTTGTTTTTTTTTAGCGCAGGGGGATGTGACGCAGTACAACCCGCCTTGTACCCCGCTTGTGGCATTTTAATAAAGTTCTACCCAAAAAATAAACAATTTACAGCACTGTGTCAGGCAAGCTGGTGTGAATAGGCCCTAAAGTGCCCGACATATCATTTCATCTAATGTGAATTTTTATTAACCTCTTAAGGACCAAGGCCTTTTTTTTCATTTTTTGCTAACATGTTATTAGGGATGCACAGATACAGATACTGATATTGGTGGGGATACCCAGTATTTGGGAGAGCACTCATACTCAAATGCTCTGATGCCTAGCCCGATACCCATACTTCTGATATCAGGAAGCCGGGCGGCGAGTCATTACACGCTGCCCGGCTTCCTGATTGGTCGGGAAGCAGGTTCCATACTCCCTCGTCTCTTGGTGTAATGACAAAGACCAAATCCCATTCGCACTGCCACGGTCTCAAAACCACAAGGTATATGTGGTGCCCAGGTGACCACACGGATGGCGCCATGCAAAACACTAATAGTAAATAAAAGTAATTCACCGGCACACACTTGAAGGGTGTCACATACTGTCATACAGTGCTAACGTTTCGGGTCCGTACAGGGATCCTTCATCAGAGCGATTGGTGTCACTGTCGCTCTGATGAAGGATCCCTGTGAGGACCCGAAACGTTAGCACCTTATGACAGTATGCGACATTGGGTATAGAATAAACATATCAATACTTTAAAAACCCTTCAAGTGTGTGCCGGTGAATTACTTTTATTTACTCTTGGTGTAATGACTCGCTGCCTAGCTTCCTGATTGTCCGGCAAGCTGGCCAATCAGGAAGCCGGACGGCAAGTCTTTACCTGCCCCCCCCCCAGCTTCATGCTTCCTCGTCACCTGGCTTTATGCCTTGTTGCATCCCATTGCTGCTGATCCCCTGCAGCCCCTTTGGCAGCTGTTTCCTATCTGCATTCATGCACTCTAGCCAGGGTTGCTGCACAGCCCCCCTGAGAGCCCACACAGCGCCCTTGGTTTAGTGATTCAGTTTGGGCACCCGGGCTCAAAAAGGTTCGCCATCACTGGCCTAGACCCTATAGGATAAAATGGCGGGAGTTGCAAATTGTTATGTTGCACAACATTAGCGCAACTTATTATCAAACCCAAACATTTTGTGAAAAATGCACTTAAGTTACCTTTAGAGCCCCAAAACACTATATAAAACTTTTTTGTAAAATATAAAAGATGAAGTTACAATGAGTAAATAGATACCAAACATGCCCAGGTTAAAAATTGCGTGCGCCCATGAAACTGCAACAAAATTCAGTACCCCAGAAAAGTCCATAGACGCTTTAAAAGCCCCTACAGGTCATCAGTTTGGAGATTCGTGTAAATATTGGCCCCAGAATTATTGCTCTCATGCGCGGCGATACCCAACATGTGTAGCGCGATCATCGTTTTCGTACGTTGGCGCACCCGACGTGTGTTTACCTGAAGACATGTGTGCTCGTGGGGGTGGGGAGACTTTAATTTTTTGCATAAGTGCTCCTTTTGGTCTAGGGAGGAAAATAACACCGTTATGCTCACCTGATCCTCTGAGCCTGCTTGCTCTTAGACTGGTCACTGGAGCCTCTCTTCCCTTCAGCTGCAGTGGTCTGAGGACCAGTAAATCATCACTTCAAATACACATGGGGAAGTTATCAAAACTGGAGCAGACAAAATCTAAAGCAGTTGCCCATGGCAACCAATCGGCTTCTCTCTTCAGTCTGTTTAGTTAAGCTTTAAAAATGAAAGGTGGATGCTGATTGGTTGCCATACACAGCTGCTCCAGTTTTGATAAATTCATCTCACGGTATACAGGACGTGAGGACGCCACCGAGGGATATACCTTTGCTGCAGGGGGTAGCACGACCACAAGGGTTAATCATTATAATCACAAGTAGATTTGTTTTCCAATTAAAGTGTGTTAAAAATAAAAAGGGACATTAAACTTTCGTTTTTCTTTTGGTATCCAGACTGCAAGCCTGCTTCTCCCCTGTACGGGTGCCTCCATCATCTAGTCGACTGCTGTGTAGGCACCGGTATGTGCACGGTCATGGCCGTGCTTCTGAGATCTTCATGCGTTTATTTTGGCCAATTACAAGCCATATCTCCTGTTATGTCATTGTGTCATCTGACTTCAAGCTTCCTCCTTCCTATATCTGTTGTTTGCTTGTGTAGTTGTGCTATGATCATGTGTCATGGTCAATATGCCAATGTTTCTGTCAGCTGCTGCAGCTTTGTATTGGTGGTGGCTGGGCTTGTCATGCAATGGTCTCACTTTTTTTTCATTATTATTTTTACATTTATTTTATTATTTTAAAACTTTTAACTTTACTTTAATCTCTATCACATATGGGGGCTTACAAGCCCCCCATGTGAAAGCATACTGGCAGTGACAGGTACTCTTTAAGGTGATGCTGGGGGGTCCAAAAGACCCCTAGTATCACCTTTACACACTAAATAAGCGATTGAAGTGCAGATCACACTTCAATAGCTTATTGCTTGGCTTTAATAGCGCAGCAATGGCAGCTATGGTACTGGAAGTGATGCACTACACATCGCTCCCGGTCCCATAGAGCGGGGAGATCGGTAAAAACGGACATTCGCCGCTCTGCTACCCAGCTTCCCGCTGACACCCGAGATGCCGATCCCGGGCCTGCAGGAGGGGCAGCAGAGCCCGGGAAACACGGTGGGGGTGTCAGGTCGTCGGCTCTACAAATATGAACAGAGTCCCGGCGGCAGAAAGGAGTCTGTTTAACCCCTTAAGGACCCATGACAGAATTATCCTGAAAAACAAGCAACTCCTGAGTGTCAGTATACATTGGGTTTTCATCTCCACATAATGTAGAAAGTGATACATTGTATTATAAGTAATGATAACATTGTAGTTACAAGGCACCACATGGTGTTACAGTTGTTACCTCATCACCATCACAACTCGTATACTCTTCATTTAATTTCCACATCATACATCCAGTGCTCCTTGTATTGTTCTATCTTTGTACCAGCGAGATTCAGTCTCCGTAGAGACTGTCAAAAATTGCCGGTGCCGGCTATATTTCAAGCCGTCATGGCGGGGTATTGGGAAAAGTTTTCAATTAGCAATAATCACGCCTCGGATAAACCTCATTGGCTATGATACTGCCACTGCGCAAAGCTACTGAACACTGTCCGTGCTGAGGTCCCACTCTCACTAACATCACAAACAACTTATGTGAAGCGACACTAAAAAAAACACTTCAATGTCACTCTGTTGTATGTAACCATGGAGTGTGAAGGTTGTATCACACAAATGACTCGCATACACGTTTCTTACACATGAAATAACTATTACATCTATACGTAAGAGAAGCTGGACGAGTCACTGTTGCATTGTGGGTAATATATTCAAATGAGTACTGGACCTCTGATGATCACACAGCGCTCCTGTCCGAAAATCTGAAAAATCTCAGGCGGCCGCAAAGCATCTTGCGGTGGGCGCATGCGCAGTTTACATTTTCGGCCCGAAGACGAGGAGAGACACAAGGTAAGTCTATGGACAGCGTGCACCCGCATGCAGACACCGTGGGACAGGAAGTGCCAGCAAGGACAGAGGTGTCAGAGCTGGATCGGAGACCCGCCGCAGCGCTGGAGAGAAGGCTGAAAAGGACAAGAAATAAGAAGATCGGATTAAGAGACATCATTTAAGGTAAGTGCTTTCATTAACATGGGGGGAGGGGAAAAAAACATATCCTTTAATGTCACTTTAAGGGGTTAAACACTGAAAAGCAAGCAACTCCTGAGCATTAATAAACATTAGATTTTCATCTCCACATAATGTAGAAAGATACATTGTATAATAATGATAACATACAGTGTTTCCCCGAAAATAAGACACTGTCTTATATTTTTTTGGGCTCAAAAAAACACACTAGGTCTTATTTTCGGGGTAGGTCTTATTTTTGGGGAAACAGGGTAGTAGTTACAAGGCACCACATAGTGTTACAGCTGGACTTCTAATAATAGATGATTATACCTCATCATAACTCTTACATACTTTCCACATCACCCATCCAGTGTTCCTTGTATTATCCGGATCATTTAATCTATTTCATGAAACACTGAACACAAAGCAACCCCTGAGCATCAGCTGCACAACATCCAGGACGTGATACATTGTATTAGAATAATACAAAGTTACACCTGTTGATACATTATTTATACTACAGCTATGCATAGTATAATTTCCAATGACACCATCATCCCATAGACAAATACCCACCTTACATTTAGCACACATTAATTCTATTTTTGTACCAGCGAGATTCAGTCTCCGTAGAGACTGTCAAAAATTGCCAGTGCCGGCTATATTTCAAGCCGTCATGGCGGGGGATTGGGAAAAGTTTTCAATTAGCAATAATCGCGCCTCGGATAAACCTCATTGGCTACGATACTGCCACTGCGCAAAGCTACCGAACACTGTCCGTGCTGAGGCCCCACTCTCACTAACATCACAAACAACTTATGGGGACCGATACTGAAACACTTCCATGTTACTTCTTTATATGTAATAATGGAATGTGAACGTGGTATCACACAAATTACTCGCATACACATTTCTTATGCATGAAATAACTATTACATCTATAAGTAAGAGAAGCTGGACGAGTCACTGTTGCATTGTGGGTACTGTATTCAAATGAGTGCTCGAGCTCCGACGACCACACGGCTCTGATTGTAATTGGTTGAAGGATCGGCCCCCTGAAACTTCTTTTATACGAAATAGAGCGCGAGAGATGTTTCCTGAATGTGATTAAACAACACGACGCTGCAGTCTGTCATTGTATGGAATCGCGGGTACCAGCCACATAGAGTATATTTTAGAAGAAACCGAGTATGCTCGCTAGCCATAGAATATATAGAATAAGCCGAGTCCGCTCACTATCGCCACCTGCAGGCACTCAGCTACCCTGCATGTGGCAGGAGGGATAATGAATGCGCTTTGTTCGGCCATGTACATAGTCATTCCCGCTTCCATCAAATCACTGCAAAGGTCATCAGGTATGAGGGAGAAAAATACACATATTTACATCCGCAGAATGACCAGAAAATGTCTTACAATGTCTGCCAGGAAATGATAAGTGATCACTTACCGCTACATATTCCCCTATCTAACAAGAGGATGGAACTATTTATATTCGTCATATTTAGTCTACTTTGACAATATAATGTTGGCTAATTGAAGACAATGTTGCTTGGGGAGGTAGGTAAGTGCTTCACTGGAATGTTATGTTTATTCCTGTGGAAGATAAAATGAAGTGATGGCAATCAATGAGCCCTGGACCAGTGCCCTGAGATAAATTGATTTTCAGCACTTACAGCTCTAGCCCCATATCAAAACATTACACCATTACTATTACAGCTATGCCTCTTGTCAGCTATTCTTTGTAACCCCATTGAGATGCTGCATTATCCTTAAGAAGAGGTCAGAGAAGCTTCTAACAGATGGATTTATGATACATTATTACCACTGTCAGATTTTCCTAAGCAATGCACAGTGTTGGAGAGACCCAGCTAATGAGATTTGTAGTTTCCATACATGGAAAGGATCTGCTGATGAGCTCACACTGGCCAGCATTAAACACAATCAACAACACTCCCTACTGAATGCATGGAGGATGACATCATTCCAGCAGTTCACATGGCCAGGAGCTGGTAATACTCAGTGTATCCCTGTAATCCATCTTATTAATGGAACTATGAGCACTGTCATTTCTCACAGCTCTGCTCACTCCTAACACATGTTATTATCAAACACATATACAAGAGTTTCATCTGTGGGTTATGATGTGTGCACATAAGGGTTGTATCTTATATTTCTCTATTTTGGGCTCCGTTCATATCTCTGTGATGCAACATTGCATGTGTGTGTGTTTCCTAATGCCAAACAACTGAGCTGCTTACTGCACCTAAATTGCAGAAGTGCATGACCCGTTTTTGTTAAAATTTGCTAAAAGTCCATAGACAACGCTTTAAAAGCCCCTACAGGTCATCAGTTTAGAGATACGTGTAAATATTGGCCCTAGAATTGCTCTCATGCGTGGCGATACCCAACATGTGTAGCACGATTGTCGTTTTCGTACATAGGAGCACCTGACGTGTGTTTACCTGAAGAAGCGCGTGCTCGTGGGGGTGGGGGGACTTTAATTTTTTTCGTTATTATTTTAAAACTTTACTTTAATTGCTATCACATATGGGGGCTTACAAGCCCCCCATGTGAAAGCATACTGGCAGTGACAGGTACTTTTCTTTGAAGCCCGTGGACGTGCATCTCAACAAACTTCCCCCTGTGAACAAAAAAAGTGAACCGTGAAATCACAGCACACAAAAACGTGCACAAGGGTGCAAGGTCCTTCCGAAGAAGGGACCCATTTCCCGACCCCCCGGGGCGCAAGGCTCCTGACAGGGGTTGAGACTGGTGGTCCACCAACCCGAAGGCCGGTGGACCCATTTCCTATGGGGACCTGCCGAAACAGGTCCCCCTCAGTACTTGGCAGGTGGGATCTCCCGAAGAGAAACCCACCTCCTGGGTGGGAGGAGGCAGAGAACCCCGTAAGAGGCACAGAACCTCCTCCCAGCATCAGGAATAGGCCCCGAAGGAACCTGCACCTTCCGCATTCTGTGGGTCAAAATTTAAAATAAAAAAAGTGCCAAACGTGCATAGAGTGCAATAAATAAATCTAAAGTGCCAGTGCACCACGCTGACAGGCCTTAGGGGCCGGAGTGCAAAAATATTGCCCCGGACTAGCCATAAGGCCTGTCCAAGAGGCGTTGTGCAGAAAATTGCAATGTGGAGTGTGACCAAGTGATCAAGTGAGTCAAGTGGGGTCCCACACCCATGTGACTACCTGAGCACCCCTGGGACGCCACCCCCAGGGGGCACAACTCCACGGGCTTCTGCCGCCCCCCGAACCCTCGGGCCAGACCCCGTGGTTCTCCGCTCACATCAGGAGGTAGTGCCGTCGGGGGTCCTCCCACTGTCTAGGGTCTACCCGTACATCAGGGCCTGACGCAACTAGCAGTGGACCGAACCGTCCTCCGACACCCACCATTACGTCAGAGGGTACTAGAATGTTCTCCCATCGGGTGGCAACATCCTCTCCCCTCCAACAACTGATAAGAACAGATACTACACTTGATCTTAGCCAAAAGGCCGAGAAGCGATTGACAGGTACTCTTTACGGTGATGCTAGGGGTCCAAAAGACCCCTAGTATCACCTTTACACACTAAATAAGCTATTGAAGTGCAGGTCACACTTCAATAGCTTATTGCTTGCCTTTAATAGCGCAGCAATGGGACTGGAAGTGATGCACTACACATCGCTCCCGGTCCCATAGTGTCGGGAGATCGGTAAAAACAGACATTCGCCGCTCTCCTACCCAGCTTCCCGCTGACACCTGAGATGCCGATCCCAGGCCCGCAGGAGGGGCAGCAGAGCCCGGGAAACACGGCGGGGGGTGTTGGGGGCCGTCGGCTCTACAAATATGAACAGAGTCCCGGCGGCAGAAAGGAGTCTGTTTAACCCCTTAAGGACCCATGACAGAATTATCCTGAAAAACAAGCAACTCCTGAGTGTCAGTATACATTGGGTTTTCATCTCCACATAATGTAGAAAGTGATACATTGTATTATAAGTAATGATAACATTGTAGTTACAAGGCACCACATGGTGTTACAGTTGTTACCTCATCACCATCACAACTCGTATATTCTTCATTTAATTTCCACATCATTCCTCCAGTGTTCCTTACATTGTTGTCATCAATTCTATCTTTGTACCAGCGAGATTCAGTCTCCGTAGAGACTGTCAAAAATTGCCAGTGCCGGCTATATTTCAAGCCGTCATGGCGGGGTATTGGGAAAAGTTTTCAATTAGCAATAATCTGTGACTTCCTGAGCACCCCTGGGACGCCACCCCCAGGGGGCACAACACCACGGGCTTCTGCCGCTCCCGAACCCTCTAGCCTCGATCAAGTTTCGGATCCATTCAATTAGCAATAATCGCGCCTCGGATAAACCTCATTGGCTACAATACTGCCACTGCGCAAAGCTACCGAACACTGTCCGTGCTGAGTTCCCACAATCACTAACATCACAATCAAGTTATGTGAAGCGACACTGAAACACTTCAATGTTACCTCTTTATATGTAATAATGGAATGTGAACGTTGTATCACACAAATGACTCGCATACACGTTTCTTATACATGAAACAACTATTACATCTATACGTAAAAGAAGCTGGACGAGTCACTGTTGCATTGTGGGTAATATATTCAAATGAGTACTGGAGCTCCGACGATCACACGGCTCTGATTATGTTTCAAATCATATATTGATTTTATAACCTAGAACAGGGGTCCTCAGACTACGGCCTGCGGGCCAGATCCGGCCCGCCAGGGTCCTTGGCCCGGCCCGTTCGGGTGTCAAGGCCGGATTAAGGGAGCTGCAGGCCCCTACCTTTATTTCCTCCCAGCCGGCCGTTGTAAAAAAAACGGCCAGCCGGGAGCTCTCAAGATCAGCCACGCCCACTTGCGCATGCGGGAAATGCAGTCAATTTAAAAACAGGCAGCGATGCCTGTTAACATACAAGCGATCCGCCGGCTATAGAGCCGGCGGATCGCTTGTATGGGCGGTCGGCCCATGTCCCCCCCCTCCGCGGCCCCCCTCCCGTTGTCACGCTGATCCCGGGCTCCGCTGTGCCTGGTGCAAGCCCGGGACCAGCATAGTGCCTCTGACAGGGGATCAGAGGGAGGTCGGTACACGATCTCCCTCCGGTCCCCTCTGCGCTGTAAGAATGCAGAAGTGATGTATATTACATCACTTCCCCATTCTTGTGTCACTCTACAGCTTCAGACGCTGGAGAGAAGCTGATGAAGCAGATCTCTGCTTCTTCAGGGGAATCCTAGGTGACATTAGGGGTCTTGGAGACCCCTGATGTCTCCATAAAGAGGACCTGTCACATCTTTTGCTATCACATAGGGGGGGTGGGGTTTCTTAGCCCCCTATGTAATAGCAATAAAGCCGAGTGAAAGAAAAATAGAAAAAAAAATTAAAGTTCCAAAAAACCACCTAATGTAGAAAGTGATACATTGTAGTTACAAGGCACCACATGGTGTTACAGTTGTTACCTCATCACCATCCAACTCTTAGTATATTCTCCATTTAATTTCCACATCATGAATCCAATATTCCTCATATTGTTGTAATTAATTCTTCTATCATTATACCAGCGAGATTCAGTCTCCGTAGAGACTGTCAAAAATTGCCAGTGCCGGCTATATTTCAAGCCGTCATGGCGGGGTATTGGGAAAAGTTTTCAATTAGCAATAATCGCGCCTCGGATAAACCTCATTGGCTACGATACTGCCACTGCGCAAAGCTACCGAACGCTATCCGTGCTGAGGTCCCACTCTCACTAACATCACAAACAACTTATGTGAAGCGACACTAAAACACTTCAATGTCACTCTGTTGTATGTAATAATGGAATGTGAACGTGGTATCACACAAATGACTCGCATACACATTTCCTACAGATTAAATAACTATTACATCCATACGTAAGAGAAGCTGGACAAGTCACTGTTGCATTGTGGGTAATATATTCAAATGAGTACCGGAGCTCCAACGAACACACGGCTCTGATTGTGTTTCAAATATTTTATTGATTTTATAACCTAGAACATTACAAACATTCTGGGAACCTTATTTAATTAACCCCTTCGCCACCAGTGACGTACATAGTACGTCACTGGCAGCGGGCCCGTTTAAACAGACTCCCGTCAGCTTTTACATTTGTAGAGCCGGCTTTACAATAGAAGCAATTCTGGTGACTCGGCTGTCGCCAGATCGCTACTGCAGGCCGGTAAACTGCCCGCCCCATGAGACCAGCATCTCAGGTGCTGGCGGGAAGCTGGGGAGGAGAGCGACAAATGTCCACGTGCCGATCTCCTGCCCACTCTATGGGACTGGGAGCGATGCAGATTACATCACAATAGCTGTCAGTGCTGGGCTCCTGAAGCCCAGCAATAAGCTATTGATGTGCGATCTGCACTTCAAAATGGAAAGCTCAGTATATAACAAGCTACAGCTCGCTATATATTGAGGGCACCACAGCCGGGATGGATCCCAACAATTCTGTCTGGATCCACCCAGCTAGCTGATTGACAGCGGGCTCTGCCAATGTAGAGGCAGAGCAAGCTGTGCCCACCCCCTATCCCATTTGTTCCTCCAGTCAGCCCTGGAGGATCAGAGAGGGAGGAATCCCTGCGGGAAGCGGTGATTGACAGTCACGGCTGTCTGCAAGGAGATGATCAGAAAGTGAGCGAATTACGGTATGTGTTCGCTCACTTCCCGATCAACAGAGCTGACCTGTGACAGTTTCTTTATAAAAACTTTGCAGAGCCATTCATCCAACACAATTGCATGTACATTTGTCAGATGTGAATATAGCCAAAAAATAATGTTATCACTATATTTTCTTTCCAGGTCTGGAAAATACGGCATAATGGCCACAAGATGGGGCATAGGAAATACCTTAATTCCTATAGTTCTTAGCTCCCATTTAGTGGACATGGAAAGAAAATATGTTAATAACATTCGTTTTTTACTCTATACGCACAGATCAAATGTAAATGCAATTTTCCAGAATGAATGGCTCTGTGAATCATTAATAAAAACACCGCTAAGAGTCATGTTGTTGCACTCGGTTCTATTCTATTTGCACACGATCTTGCCGGTAGCAAGATTCTGCACACAAACTTTTCTGTACAGCATCTGAACTGCATGGACATGGAGTCCATATAGCTGAGGTGCATAGAGACAGCTTCTTCCCTGAGAAGTGATGGTCTTAGAAAAGTCATTTACTAGGCAGCTGCTGCTCAGGGTGTACATTAACAATAGTGTGTAATCAGTGGGGGTCGTCTGCCGTGAGTGAGTCATTCATGCGCCAGCGCCACTGACTACACATTATTGATATTTACATGTTGAACCAGAGCTGCAGTAGTGCTGACCAATAGGGTTAATTAACACAAACGTTTACATGCATACAGCGTAAAAATACCACCAAACGCAGAGCCCCGAACGCAGATTTTTCTAGCTTTGGTAGCTGTATGTAGCTGAACACTATGTACCAAAACAGACCAGTGGGCATGGGCCCATAGCATACTATAATGCTGTATTGAGTTCCATATACATTTACAGACCAGAACACAGAATGTTGTAAGCCTGTGATGTGGAGGTAGAATTGGATCATGCAGTAGGCAACCTAGGCAGGGGCCTAGAATCCAGGGGCTGTCCAGGGAGCCCAGCTACATCCTTCATGCTCCTGTAGAAAACCGGGGGATAGTGCAATTACTCAAAGCTGTGCCCTGCTTTACAAAAGAGAATGAGCTCCTAGTCCAGGGATGGACAAATTAATATGGAATTTAGGAGGCAGCGGGAATTTTTATAGGAGCCATTGACAACTACAGAAAACCTCAAAAGTTAGGCGTCAGCTTTCATTTTTAAGGAGCATTGGCGACCTGGCTTCTGGGATTTGTCCAGCCCTGTCCTAGTCAGTTGGCATCTGATGAGGCCATGCCACTACAAACAATCAATTGCAGCAGCTTACCTGTGCCTATTGCAATCCTTATTAATGTCAATTAAAGGAATGTCTCTTTAGAGACCATGTCACCAACTTAATAGATTGCAGTCAAAACCACACAAAAAATATCAGAATTTTAAAGGGCTTACTTGCGGTTTTTTCCCTTTCCATAAGTTATATTTATTCACTTGCAATGTGTCTTTGAACTTGCCAGAAAATGTGACAATTCCAGGAAGAGTCAATTCTGTAGCACAGACCCTTCCCTCCTTGCATGCCCTCTCCTCTAATGGGAGTGTCAAATGTATTCTTGGGCTGACCCAGCTCCTCCACCAAGCCCCCCTTCCCCAACAATACCTTTTATGCAGCTGCCCGGGGAGGAGCGAAGAGGAGTACAGTACAGTTACTTGAGTGATAGGTCATTGTGGAGTCTGCTGGGGCTGTGCTCAGAGTAATACTGCATTGAACATTGCTCACTTTATTATGAGCGCCATTCAGTGCAGAAGTACAGACAACCCGCCACCGGAAAGGAAAAGGATGGTCCAGGATATAACTGGACCAGCCAGAAGACCCTTACAAGCAAGGTGTACATACACACCGGCTCCCATACAACCCTTCCTCTACCCAGCATGCCTCAGTTTTGTGAGAAAGCAATACACAGGGCGGACCTGTGTTCCTCAATAGACAAAACAAATAAAATATTGTAAGTAAAAAAATCTAAATTTTCTTTATTGTCCATTGAGGGACGCAGGAATCCAGAAACAGCCAGCATGTCCAAAAGTAGTCCAAAGAAGACAACAGCCACTGACAGAGCCAGCATGTCCAAAAGTAGTCCAAAGAAGACAACAGCCACTGACAGATCCAAGAAGTGACTAGGAACTGTCTGCAACATAAAACTACCTGAAGGACTAAGCCCTCCTCATGGTGTTTGCCAATGACCAAGGGGAGGCCTCAGGGGATCAACCAGATTCTCCAGACCAGGACAGAAGAGATCTATTTATAAACATTTTCACCAAAGTCAAATTTTTCCATTTGGATTTAATTGAAAAAGTGTGAATCCTGGGTCAAAGTTGTTTGAAAAATGTATAAAAAGAGCCTTTGTATGTGATTAGCAGCAAGCAATCTTCTTATCACTTGTATTGCCCCATAAGCTGACACCAGCAGGCTCTAATCCACCTCGACTCTAGAGTTGTCACCTCTACATAGATAAAACACCTATCATATCCGCCCCGCCCCTCCAACCTTTCAATAACACTGTCCTTACGTCCGAATTTTTGCGGCTTGGTTGCTGCCCTACACAGCTCCCCATTCATTCACAACAACCTTTTAGCTCAGTGTAAAGTGTGCGTGGGATCATCTTTGCAGCCTTCCTGAGATGTGAAGCCCCTTTAAAACCGCCAATAACCCTTTGTCGCTACTCTATCCACGGGCTATCCCCACTCTATTCCCCGGTCTTATAACCCTCTCAAAGTGGAACTTCCGGTCTGCGCGCGGAGGATTGTGGGGACTGTAGTTTTGCTTCTACAGAGCCGTGACAGCAGCGGGTGAGTGTGTCACGTAGAGGGTATTCGGTTAGGTTTTATGGCTGCCGTCTGCCCCGTGGTCTGTCCCGGCATACACCCTCCCAGCAGTACAGGGAACATTAGGAGTGTGTTATGGAGGTTGCTCATGTTATGAAGTGATTAGTAGAGCTTAATAAATGAGCTTTTCTTCTGCCGTGCTCTTCACACCCTGACGTAGTGTGGGATGTCATTAGTGACGTCATGGACACATGACTAGAGACGCCATACAATACTTATCACAAGGTCTAACCCTTCCTCACTATACTCTAAATGCCCCTTTTTGAGTCACAAGGCTTTATTCACACGGACATCAGGATTACAAACACCTCTAAAAAATCTCTTTGGTGGTTCACTTTTCAGAGGAGTTCAGGAGGTAATACTGCTACCTCCTGAATGCCTGCTTTGGCTTTTTATTGTGAGGGGAATTTCACATGACAATACTGCAAGCGTTTGGCCCTTGGTAGCGGGGTGGCCTTGTATAGTTCAGTGGGCGCGTTGGGCAGACGCCACCCCCTGACAAATGTGCCACGCCACAACCATGTATATATACCACTGTGAGTGGCTGCCATGTACAATTGTAGGTGGGTGTTCAGGGGAGGGGCAGTAAAAAAGCAAATGACCCAGCCTAGGGGTCCATTCACACTGGTGTGTATTGTGATTGTGCGTCAAATGTGCAAGCTTCTGCGTATGTTCATGATACATGCACAAACGCAGAATGCATTTGCGGTGCCACTATTAGGTAATGGTACTCCAAATGTGGCCAAACAAATGTGTTTTCCACATGCGGGACAAAAACGAGGAAAGCATGTCGCCAAATTTGTGGCATGTACTTCTTTTCTGCTTTTGGTGTGTGTTCAGGGACCCAATGGGGACGTGCGGAAAACAAAGTCCTGTAACATGCGTCCCCGCTATGCCGCAGTGTGAACTGAGCCTACAAATACATTTTCCATCACTTCCTGGCAGAGGCCCTAACCCAGGGGTAGGAAACCTCGGCCCTCCAGCTGCTACAAGTCCCATGAGACATTGCATTATTCTGACACCCACGGACATGACTCCCAGATGCATGATGGGATTTGTGGTTTCACCACAGCTGGCGTGTCAAGGTTGGCTACACATGCTGTAACCTGTCCACGCTCCATCCAAAGTGGAGTAAACAGTTTGGGCGCTCTACACAGGTTCCTGTGTGACGACATGAAGGATGGGAATTGGACTGCAAATCTGAATACCTGCTGGCCATTCCAGCTTGTTGCTGCACCACAAAGATAAACCTTACCTAAGCCAGCCACAGAGTGGTGTTGGCATGGCAGTCACCTGGCTGGTAAAACTCGATGCCAATGTTAGTAAGAGGAAAGCAATCATAAGGACTGTATTTTCCCCAGGAATTGGTGTATATAAAGCATGGATGAGGGTTGGGCACCTCTGGGGACATGTAAGTCACCGCTCCCTGCAGGGATTCCCCCCTCCCCTCTCTGTTCCTCCAGGGCTCATTGGAGGGACAGACAGGGGAGGGGGTGGGCACAGCTGGGTCTGGCTCTAGAGTGGCAGAGCCAGCTGTCAATCAGGTAGCAGGGACCCCAATATTGTTGGGATCTTTCCCTGCTGCAGCACGGCTATACGCTGTCAGCATATAGCAGGCAATAGCCTGCTATTTGCTGAGTTTTGGGTCACAGGAGGCTATAGTAAAGGTCCTCTTGTCACCCAAAAGAGAACAAACACTAAAAAAGGTTGTGCCATAGTTCTCTTTAAAAAAAAAAAAAAAAAGACATAAAGCCAAACCTCAGCGTCACTTCTCTTTTGGGTCGCAGGAGAACATTTACTAAGATATCCCTGTGGCCCAAATTCAGCAGTTACCAGGCCAATGCCCGCTTACATAAAAAAATAGAAGCAGGAAGTGCACATAGCATGGAATTTACCGGTTATCTTAATCTTGACTAGTGTTTTCCTTGGTAGATTACAGAACTCACTGTCACTTATTCTACTTGTCTTGCAGAAGGTGAACTATGATCATAGCATCTGAATGATGTGGATCTCAGCCCCCAAATGTTCTCTTGCGTTTCGTAAACACAGTATTGCCTTGATCAGACGGAGCTCTAATCTAAGTTTGTCAGGATATGTCCCAGGCTGTCCCCCTGCTGATCCGAATGAAGTGGAGCGCCTCCAAGACTTTGTGCTCCGCTCTCAGAGATTGTTCGTCATGACAGGTGCTGGAATCTCCACAGAATCTGGAATCCCGGATTACCGATCAGAGGGAGTGGGACTGTATGCCAGGACTGAACGTAGACCCATTCAGCATGCAGACTTTGTCAGGAGTCAGGCTGCTCGCAGGCGATACTGGGCCCGGAACTTTGTAGGGTGGTCACAGTTTTCATCCCATAAGCCGAATGTGGCGCACATGGCTCTCTATAACTGGGAGAATGCTGGGAAGCTGCATTGGTTAGTGACACAAAATGTTGATGCCTTACACGTTAAAGCTGGACAGCGCCGTCTGACTGAATTGCACGGGTGCACCCATAGGTAATGAGAACAAAGTATTATAGCTTTCTAATAACTTACAGGTCTATTCACAGAAGGGTGAAGAGTTTGGAGAAGGCAGAACAAGTGGACAATCTAGGACAACATAGCTGAACTGGAAAGTGAGCTGAACTGGAGAATTTTTCCAAATCAGCTATGTTGTCCTAGATTGTTCACTTCTCCTGCCTTCTTCAAAATCTTCACCCTTTTGTGAATAACACTGTTAATGTTTTCCTTCTCTGCTTCTTTGTCAGTTCATTTTAATTTATCCTTGCACTTATTTTGTGCAGCTTTTGTTTAATGCTTTTTAAGGCAACCTGTGAGGCCAAAAACATATGGTTTTTAAAATGGAAGCAAGCTATAGGGTCTATTAATAGTTCAGGTACATGATGAGATTCAGATTTTCAACCAGTTCTGGTAGAGTATATTGTGTTCATTTAAATATATACTTGGTGCCATGATCTTACCTTGCGGCACTTCGTCCGCACATCACGGCACCTCCCTCAGCAGCGACGTCACCTCTCCTCGTGATGGACACGCTGGCCGCCATCAGTAACTCCACCCACTAGACGCCGGCTCCCTCGTTAAGACAGAGGGAGATTCAATTGCTCGGCGTTCAAGCAAGGAGAATGTACGTTGAGCAATTGATCCCCCTCTTGCTGCACCGCTCTCCATCCGGAATTTTGGGCTGATTGCGGTTTCCTTCAGAGCTACTGCTACACGCCTGCAAGCGTTATCCGTGGATTCATATCCCACGTACCCAGCTGCACAACCGCAAGTAACCTGTACTGAACATAGGGGTAATCCCTGTCTTTGTGAACTGTGCATACGCTTCTGTGTACCTTGCCATCTTAATTCCCTCAATTGTTACTAAGACTCCGTTAGTTGTGCACTGCTCAAATTGTTAACCAGCTAACCCGAACTATTCTTCACAGCAGACCCCATGCTGCATCTTATTCAACCCCTTTAGTCCTCCATTGAATGTTACTCATTAAGACACCACATTATATTGTCACCCCTGTATGACTGTAATACAGAGGTATATGGGGTATGTTTATATTGGTGGTATATGATGTGTGTGGGAGCTGCGCCCCCTCTTCCTCACTATAGAGGCATCCCCAGCCTGAACGCCTACTATCTCGAACAGGGCTCTGATAACTAGATCCGCAGTTGTGATCCAGCAGCTTAAAGGAAGACTCTACTGTTACACTTGGCCAAATATGAAATATAGAGTGAATTGTTGGGAACACCATGTATCTATGGATGACTGTTAAAGGGATATCCCTTTTTAAAGTAAATCCAAGTTGTAATCCCAGATTCACTCCCATCTTTCAAGCCTTCCCTCATCTAACTGTTTACATTTCCTTGGAGGTTTCCATTCAGGAATAATAATACAAGTGTGGACAGACTGCTGTAGAATTGAGGAGCCACTCTGTACAGGTCAAGAGCCAGCAGGATTTTTTTAGGAGACAGCTCCATTGACATCAGCTAGAGAAAACCTCAAAAGTTGGACACCAGCTGTAAGGAACATTAGCTACCTGGCTCCTGGGATTGGTCCAATCCTGTAATCCAATAATGTAACAGCCAGAGAGAATACCCTGGACTCAGAAGTCCTGTAGTTATTAAAGAGAATGATAAGACAGTCATTCATGGTGTGATTAAAAAAACATTTAAACTTTGTTCCATTTTTTTGTAATAGTTCTAACCTTTCCCTTTCTTGAACAGACATGCCTTGGATAGTACTTTTCAAAGACATTTAGTAGATTGAATCTTCTGGTTGCTCTGCTAGAGGATTCTGCTTTTGGTAGTGAATTTTAGCCGAACAGGACCTGCTTCAGCAATGAGATACCATCCCAAACTCACACATTGGTCTCTTCCCTGTATCTGACCCTCTGCACATACTTTGTTTACTCTCCAGACTACCTGTCTGAATAATCATTAGACCCAGATATGTAGGCAGCGGAAGTTGAAAGCAAATCTGAACTTTATTTGAATGTCTAGCTAGTCTTCCCCACTGCCTGCCTCCTGAGCCTCTCCTTTGGATAGTGCGGCTAAGCATGACCTTAAAGTATCAATATGGGGGTGGAAGGGACTAGGACCAAGCCGAGTAAAAGCAAAGATTTACATGAAACCCTAAGCCTGCCGCTGTATCTGTATGTAATGATTTTTGACAATGCTTTTTACTGAAGATAATCTGTTTATGCATTTTTTCATCTTGTGCTCACTTTGAATTTACCAGGTATTGACAGGTATACTTTAAGCAGCCAGATTTCATGGACAGGGCCACGTTTGGACGCATAGGTAGAACAGGTGAAGAAAATACTGCTATACCCCTGTGGAAATGCTCATCATTTGTTATTTGCTTTTTTTTAGGGTGATTTGTCTTGGCTGTCACACGGTGAGCAGCAGATTTGAGCTTCAAGAACGCTTCATAGCTCTCAATCCATCTTGGAATGAACAGGCTTATGGGGTTGCACCAGATGGTGATGTTTTCCTGACTGATGAGCAAGTGTCCAATTTTCGTGTCCCACCCTGCGACAAGTGCGGGGGTATTCTGAAGCCGCAAGTGACATTCTTTGGTGACACAGTAAATAGAGAATTGGTGTTCTCTCTTTATGACCGGCTAGGTGAAGCTGATGCCATGCTGGTAATGGGATCCTCACTGCAGGTAAAACATATTTTTTTTAAAGTGAAATTTAATGCATAGATTTTCCAATGTATTTTACCTTTGCAAGCACAATATGCAAGTACCTGGTATCCTCAAATATATGTAAATAGACCATCAGTTAGATAAAGGAAACAAATGGGCGACAGTTGTTTTTTTTTTGTGCTTGTTGAATGAGCCCCACCACAACCAACGGCCGCCCACACATCAGCCCAAAAAAAACTCAATTTTTTTTCATGTTACTCACCCGTTTGGTGGTTCCCTACCTGAAAGCGGATGGCTGTTCTTGCAATCGTGGGGAACGGCTCATGCTGAAGGGAGGAAGCGACTACCAGGCAGGGATCTGCAGTGAAGGCTGCACACATCTGCAGGAAAAACTCCAGAAATCCGTGACAGCAAAAAACGATATCCAGGCCCAGAAGGCCAAAGGACCGCCATGCCGGCCTCACTGGTCCATATAGGGATCCCAATCGATCCCCTCAAAAAATCCGCCCCCTCCTCCTCGAAATTGCAGAAAGGGCAATCTTGCCCAATAACAAAGATGGCGGCCTCTGCCATGGACCGCGCAAATGCAGCGACGGGGCGGGCACAGCGACGTCAATCGCTCTCCGGTAAAACAGCCGGAGAGAGCGGGCGCCGCACCTAAGAGGACCCGGGCAGCTGCAGAGACAGTTCCCCGCAGCTCCATGCTCAGAAGGAGAGCCATGGATGACCCAGGGGAGGCACCAAAAATCAGGAGGTGAGGACCGAGGGAAAAGGAGACAAAAGAAAGATTTAACAACAGGAGAAAAAAAAAAGCAGAAAAAAGCGAGAAACAGATCCCTACCTGGGCTCCTGCACAATGGCCCTGTTGCTCAACACCACACCGCTTGTAATCCTATTTAGGATATATGCGGGACACCACGCGCCCCTAAGAACTGCCAGAAGGGGCTCCCAGTCCTAAAGGCACATTGAACAGTCCAGGAACTGGGACTACACCTGGGAGAGGCTGAACCCAGGCGGCACTGCGGCACTTTATGACCCAGAGGTAGGGACGACATGACTGGTCGCAGGTAGAGACGCGAGGACAAAAAAGAGAATGCAGGAGGAGTCTCTCTCTTTTTTTATAGATTTTTACTGGTCCTGTGGGTAGGGATAAGGGGCGGAGCTTATCGTTTGTATGCTGCCAGGAAGGCACCAGGAAATCACAGATAAGTGACCCTACCGTAAGTGTTGATCTCCTTTGTTCCCCACTGCCCTTATTGTTTCCTCCCACCAACCCCTACGTGTCTGTAGTGAAGTAAGTGTTGGAAGTGCAACACTTACGTCACTACAACAATGGGTGCAACGATGGATACAGCCGATTGACACCCCCAAAAATTTCGGTTTCAGAACCTTCAGCCTGGGATTTCTCTGCATCAGAGCAGGAGACCACAGGAGATGTTTCTTTGCAGATGCTTTTTTTTTTAAACCAAGTTTGGTAAATCAACAGAGTCACCTTAATCTCTGCTGAAGGAGGGGATCAGCGAGTCTGAACTTTAAACCTTCCTTTCAGGAGAGACCACATGACCAGGTGCTTAGGCATTTGGAAATACAATACAATCAGCAAATCAGGGTAAGTATTTCTCTTACTTTTATTACTTTTTCCCCAGTGCAGCAACACTGTTAGCAAAGCTTTATATTAACATTTCTGTATATGAGCACGTTAAGCGGTGAAATATTTCACATATTAAAAGGCCCCACCATTAGGGATGCACCAATATATCGGCCGCCGAAACAGATCGGCCGAAAATGAAACTTTTGGCATAATGCCGAAAATGCAATTTTCTGGCCGATACACCGGAGCATCCATGATTTTTCTCCTCCCCGTAGGGCGCTGCTGTGTGTTCCAGCGGGGAGGAAGTAGAGAAACTGTCACAGGCGGCCGAGCACTGCGGGAGGAGAGCGCTGTGAGCGGCCGGCGTATCTCCTTCCACACCGCTCAGCCTCCTGTCATAGATCGGCAGAACGGTGTGTGGGCGGAGAAAGTCAGCGCTGTCACGGGAGGCTGAGCTCTACTCCCACACTGCTCGCTCAGCCTCCTGTGACAGCGCATCAGGAAGGAGAGCGAGTGCAAACACTCAGCAATCATGGATCGCTTAGTGTTTGTACATAATTGAGGACATAGTATGTTTACTATATCCTCAATTATGAATGAATGAGAAGTGATCTACCTCACCTCCTGTTCATTCATGATTGTGGTTATAGTAAACATACTATGTCCTCATGTTATGAATAAACAGGAACACTCAGTACAGAGGATTAATGTTCATTTATAACAGGGGATGCAGAAATAGAGATTGAGGGCCCTGTGTCTTCAATCTCTTTTTCTATTTTACAAGGGAAATATCAGGGGTCTGTTTAGACTCCTAATATTTCTCCAAAGCCCCTAAAAGTAAAGTAAAAAATACAAATATGTAATAAAAAATGAATACATAAATAAATATAAAAAGTGAAAAAGTTTATAAAAAATACAATATTTTGAAAAAAAGTGAAAGTTAAATAAAACAATTTTTTGGTTTCGGCCTGACATTTTATTTTTTTCGGTTTCGTTTTAGTTTTGACATTTTCATTTCGGTGCACCTCTAACCACCATTTCTGAAACCTAGGCACCATTGTTAGTAGGTTAAAGTGACGCCAAACTCAGGAGTTAAAGTGACAATAAACTCAGGAGTTAAATCTTATAAATGCATTCAAGTTCCTTAACTATTAACAAAAATGTATCTTATTTGTGTATCACTCAGCTGTAGATCCTCTAATCATCTCTGAATTGGTGCTGACACTGTCCTTCCTTCTGGAGGGTGGCTACTTTTGTTCGCTATGGTCCCTGTGTGTGTTGTAAAGTAGCCACCGCTCCAAGCTCACTCCCGGGATGGACTACATTCCCAAACTAAATGTGAGATTGTAGTCCATAATAGAAAGAAGGAATCGCCAGCACTCAGTAGATAGCGTTCAGATAATAAACGTCCATTTAATCGGACAAGTCGTCACACATAACGAAATACCAACGTTTCGGGGCCGCACAGGGTCCCTTCATCAGGGCAATCACATTATTATTCATCAGGGCAATCACAGCTTTGCTGCTACCTCCATTCTGGGAATCTTTAATAAAGCGTTTATTAAAAAATAGAAACTGGTACTCACAACTAGAAACTTTTTGATTAGACTGGAGTTCTTTCACAAGAGAGAAGTGCCATATGCATGCATTTCTCAGATTAAGATTGCTGACTGTACAGGACAGAACTTTGCTGTGTGTGAGGTTGGATTGCAGTGACACAGAGTGCAACCACCTCATGAAAAACAATGAACGTTAATGGATAACCAAAACCATGCACTGAGAATTTGTGTTATTTACTGAGAATATCAGCTGATATTCTCAGGCCAATTTAAGTTTGTTACTAGCCATATATGGGGAAAACAGGTTCAGTATAAGAAAAGGAAAATAAGGGAAATGCATGACAGGGTAATGCTTTAGCTCTTGTCTTAAAGGCTTAATTTACTTATTAGACCTTTCTAGTTTTATGTTACACCCATAATCAGGGTTTAACATGACATATGGTGACTTTGACAACCCACCACCTCCGGTCAAGTGCAGGGACATCACTGCACTTGTAGTCCATTCATACTTCCTACCGTCCCTTAGCTGAAAGTCCGTACCTCCGTATGGACAAGAGCTGGTAGAAAGAGTCTGCTGGAGGCAGAGCATTGCACCCGCAATTCACTGATCCACTGATAGTGGTTGCAGTGCTTTGCAGGCTCAAATGCAAAAAAAGAATAAGTGCACATGTTTTTCTTTTATTAATGTGTCTGCATTTATTTATTTAATTTTTTTGTGTGCAAAAGGTGGATTTTGCCTTTAAACCTTAAAGTGTAAGTTAAATAATTTTTTAGAGAATGCTGATTGGCAGGTTTTTTTATGGCAGTACTTACACAGTCTTTTCTGCCATAAAAGCTTTTTTTTCGATCATTTGGCACTTTTATTATTTCTATACGATGAGATGTGCATGCACAACTCAGCTAACAGACCCGCCATGCTGATATGCAGTAACCCCTGTACGCATACATGGGAATTCATGCTAGCCGGCCCATTAACAGGCTGAAGACACCAAACCTGCAAAAGAACCGAGCCACAGATGGAAACGACGAAGAGGGAGGATTGTGGCGTTAGAGGGGATCAGTTTGGCAGGTTTGTCATAATGTTCTAATATGCTGTGCATACTAGAACATTATGGCTTAAAGCTTGGGTTTTTTTTTTAAAAGTCACTTTCCTACCACTTTAAGGTAGCTATATACCATTCCTCCTAAATAAGCCCAAATTGGAGCTGTGGGTGGACCTGTCAGCACCACCCAGCACAACAAACTTAGATGAAAAAAATCAAATGAGTCCGGTGGAACATTGCCGATTGAACGGTGACTGCATCCAATCAGGTATTCCCGAAGTCAAGGTTGCCGACTGTTTGAATACAATAACTGCTCAGATAGAGATTCTTTCATCCACGCAGTTTAGTGTGGGTGAAGGAATCTATTCATGCTATGCATGTATGGCTAGCGTTATTCAAGTCATTAAAGCATAATGACCTGAACTATAGCCCAAGCTTGTTTGGCCATAGCTCTCTTTAGGGTCACAGGAAGACATTTACTATGTCCTCCTGTGACCCAAAACTCAGCATATAGGAGGCAAAAGAGCTGCGGCCAGGAAAGATCCTGACACTATTATCGGGATCCACCCCACCACCTGATTGACAGTTGGCTCTGCCTCTCTAGAGGCAGATCCAGCTGTGCCCACCCCTTCCCTTGACTTTCCCTCTAGTCAGCGCTGGAGGAACAGAGAGGGGAGGGGGGAATCCCTGCAGGGAGTGGTAACTGACAATCACCGCTCTCTGCAGGGAGAAGATCGGGAACTCAGCGATCAGCAGTGCTTGTTCACTCAGTTCTCGATCTATAGAGCCGACATGTGACAGTTGCAGTGTCACACATCAGCTCTAATTATGGGGATGATTGTATTTCACTCTCCCCTTAATTCTCCTTTTAAAAAGCACGCCTGCCCTAATAGAAAACAACATATGGGTTTAAGAGGAATAGTTTCTGAAATTGCTGAATGTAAACAGTTACCATTTTTACCTCCTTTCCTTGAAATGGGAGATAAATGAAAGCACCATCCAGTGTTTGACACCTTGACAGATTATGTGTCTGTTCTGGCCAGTTTCCACACAGCTGAACAGTGGAGGCATTGCATCATGGGAACAGACCTTTTGCTCTGGTTCACGCCTGCTCAGATTTGATGTATAGGGATGGGGAATGGATAGAAAACAGGTTCTGTTTTTAATGATTTTTTTGTATTTTTTCTATGTGCATGGCTGGTAGCAGCTTAAATAAGGTTGTTTTGCAAACAGAAAAGGTTTCTGTTACTCTAAAATGTTATTTGATCATGTCATGTGTCCAGTTTAGATGTGGAGTATCCCTAGAAAAGTTATTCGACTTATCTAGCTTCTTCCTGTATAATTAGTGTCTGACAAAATAATACAGAGTGCATTGAGCTATAAAAGAACTTTATCTTCTGTTTAGGTTTATTCCGGGTATAGGTTTGCGCTAAAAGCCCAGGAGAAGGGAATTCCTATTGCAATACTTAACATTGGACCCACCAGAGCCGATCATCTTGCAGTTGTTAAAGTCAGCGCTCGCTGTGGAGATGTCTTGCCAAAGTTAATGTCAGTGAATCCGTGTCTACAGGAAAATGTGAGCTAAATGACTAGTGGAAGAGACACAACAAGCAACTATGCGCAAATTGGATATATTGTCTCATAAGTGGTGGAAGAATCTTCTGGGTGCACATAGAGCTGTAGCTAGTTTATTATTAATGCAACACTTTACAGGTCTCCTCTATGGTGTTTACGATATATACTGTATATATAGATATCTCTCTCTCTCTCTATATAGATATATATAGAGAGAGAGAGAGAGAGAGAGATATCTATATATATAGAGAGAGGTATATATCTATACATACAGTATACATACACACATATATATACATACATACATACAAATAGAGATTTTTTTTGCTATATGTCTTGGCGAATAATAGCCAGGTAGAGCATCATACCTCTTAATAGCTAATATACTTTTTCATTGTGCTCAAAGGTTTCATTATTAAACTAAACCAGTAAAAACCTGCTCATTCTGCATTCTGCCGGCTGTCCTCACCTTGATTCGTTATAGTCCTATTCTAGGCTATTTAGCATACTTCACCTAGATCAACACTCTAATCATTTTATAAGCCCTGAAGGAGGGGGAGGCCTACCCCCCAAAACCCATGGCTTTATCTGATGTTCTTCTTCAATGAATACTTTAAATGAATTTCCGAGTAAGATTACCCTTTTTAGTAGGCGCTCCCAGCTACATACTACCGATTTGTCATAAACCTGATCATTTCATACTGAGCATCTGTTGGAAATGTGCATAGACAGAGGTTACCTTCAATGAAAACCATACATCAAACCAATCAGTAGATCCAGAAATATAGTCATCTGTAGCTACATATAAATGTCAGCTATCTTGTAAAAGTCAAGATTGGCACTGCCTCCTAGTGCCTCTCGAGTGTCCCCATTGGTCAGTAAAGCAGCCTATAACTTCAAAGGGCAAACAGGGAATTTAGGGAGGGGGTGGGGCCAAGTTGATCTTTTACAGAAAAAGTCTAGATTGGTTTATACCTGCAGCAGCCTTTATCTACTGATCGCAGTAGTGTGCAGTTTATGCTGAAGGTTACCTCTACCTGTGTATGTTTTTATTCATTATACAGTATGTTCAATTTGAATTGTCCACATGTGACAGGTTTACTTTAAAGTTAACCAGTCAGCAATGAGTATCAATAATAATCTTAACCTCCACTCTAAAGTTACTATACAAGATCCTTAGCTCCTCGGATTTACTAATTTTCTTTGTAATGCCAGTAGAAGTGTCAGACTCTAAATCTGTCCTACTGTATCCTCTGCTCAGAAACACATGAAATGTCCTCCTGTATTGGGGCCTTACAGCCTGACACTGGGCTGATATTCCTGCTCTGACGGAAAAAGGATTCAACTTAATACCATCCCACAAGAAGCAATGCTGCTCTTTTATAACAATTTGAGATTAGGGATCCAGATGCTTACAAATGCCTGTTCCTGACTGCTTCTTAAAGCTAAGTTCCCTACCTACACGTAAATACACAGATGAAATCATATAAGGAAACTGTTTTACCTGCCAAAGGATTTGCAGTTTTGCCATTTACACCGCTCTGCCACACAACACAGCACTTTCTAAAACAAGTGGGACCTGAACTTTCTCTTCTGCATTTTCACGTTCCCTTACAGGTCTCCTCCGCACTCCCACCCTATGACTGGACAGTGAAATGAAAAGCAACAGAACGATGAGCTCATCTTTCTAACTTTCTGCTCGTTCCTCCAATCAGCATGCACCTTGCACTGCAGTACAACTGATTGGCTCCCACTGTCACTGTCACACGCTGGCTCAAAGACCAAGAGCTAAGAGATCATGTTACCACTGATCGACTAGCTCACCGTCTCTTCCCTCCTCCCCTCTCTGTTCCTCCAGCGGTCATTGGACGGACAGACAGGGGAGGGGGTGGGCACAGCTGGCTCTGGTTCTAGAGTGGCTTAGCCAGCTGTCAGTCAGGCAGCTGGATACATTTGTCAGGATCCTTGCCAGCTGCGAGCGGCTCTGCACTGTAAGCAGATATTGGGCAATATCCCTCTATCTGCTGACTTTGGGTCACAGAAGTATATTAGTAAATGAACTCCTGTGACCCAAAAGAAAAGGAATGTGAAAACATTTTTTTATGATTTTGGATTGGTTTCTATGAGTTCCTGCATTCTTTGTATTCTTTTATAAGGAGACATGTTCTGAGAGAAATATACAGTCGTCCTTTGCCGACCTCCAAAGAATACTAGTTGGCTGGCTGTCATACTTTTCCTCTGGCTCCAGCATTTTTTTTAAAATTCACTGATATTGATCAGATATGCATTTCAGAGATGTTTTGACGTCATCAAACTTCAATTGCTGCATATTTGTTCCAGGTCTGCGGCTTAGAAACTACCAGATTACCAAAATTGGTGTGATTATGTCCACTTTTTAGAGCATGGAGTGTATTTTAAAGTGTAACTCCAGCCAGAACTTTTTTTCTTTGAAATAAATAGAAATTGTTAGGAGACTGTCAGGTTTTTATCACTAGACCCTTAACTTCCAGGAACTCTATAGAGGTTCTAAGCTTTTCCCACTTAAAACTTAAAAAAGGAGCCTGAAAGGCTTTAACATGATCTTGTTGCTCGATTTGCTTAAAGAATATATGAAACTACCTCAGCTGATATCTGTACCCTAGCTCTGCGTAATTGTAAAATTTTCACCTCTCAGGAGTTGTAAGATTATATGTAACAATAAAATGTGTAGTACTATTAAGTGATCTGTTTATTTTAAATATTCAGGCTAATTGGAATGCATTAACCATTCCATAATTGAAAAAAAAAAATTAGCTGGGTATTTGGGCAAAAGCTTACATTGTTTAACCACCTTCCGTCCATGGCCGTTTGTGAACGGCCGGACGGAAGTCTGCTAGGAGCGGGAGGGCGTCTTAAGACGTCCTGCCCCTCCCCCCTCTCGTGTGCGGCCCTCAGCGCGCACACGAGAGGGGAAACTGTGAGCATGTAAACAGCCAGCGATGGCTGTTTACATACAAGCTATCAGGCGTCTCTAGAGACGCCCGATCGCTTGCAGGAGCTGCGGGTGTGGGGCCTCCCCCACCCCCCGTACCTGTGTCCCGCCGTCTCCTCATAGCCGCTGCCGGTCCGTGATACGATGTGGCCAGTGCGGCTGGGACCGGCACGGCGACGCTTTAACATGCGTCGGGTGCGCCTATGTACGAAAACGACGATTGCGCCCATTATGCAGCACATGTTACATATCGCCGCGAACGTCGGAGTGAGAGCAATAATTTTAGGACCATCAATCACTGATAACACTAAACTGATGAGCGGTAAAAACGTTTAAAGTGTCGCCTATGGCCAATTTTGGTTGCAGTCGTTTTCTGCGATTTTGCGGGCACGCGCATTTTTAAATGTTGACTTGTTTAGTGTCTATTTACCCGACGTGACCCCGTCTTTTATATTATACCAAAAAATTGGGGTGAAACATGTATTTTTTTCAAAATTTAGGGTACTTTTTTTGTTATATAGTAAAAAATAAAAACCCCAGTGGTGATTAAATACCACCAAAAGAAAGCTCTATGTGTCCCCAAAAAATGACGGAATAAACGTCAGTCAAAGTGCCGCAGCGCTGAATACTGAAAAATGGCCTGGCCAGGAAGGGGGTGAAACACCCCGGTCTTCAAGTGGTTAATAAAAATGCCATCGAACCTCTGGTTAGGAGAGTGTACGCCCTGAGGGCCCATTCACACCACATCCAGATCATCTCCAGACTAGACCAGATTGTTTCTGGACCCAAAATGCATCCTAATGTATCCCTATGCTATGTCTTGCCTCTGTTCACACCAGCCCAGTCCGTTCCAGACCAGAAAAATACTGGATGTCTCAATTTGTCTGGTCTGGAATGCCCTGGAACGCATCAAAACCTCATGCAAACGCACTGGAACACACCTGAAAGCCCATTTTAAGCTAAAAAGAAAACAGTTTTGGAACGCGGTAAAATGCAATGCACTGCGTTCCAGATCTGGTCCGGAAAATGGTGTGAACCTGGGCTTAATACTAAACATGCAATTGCTAAAAAGGGACTGCACAGGCGCAGTCTGTGAAAGGAAAGTACAAGCCACATTAAGCCCCCGTCTTCACCTGAGGTCATGGATTATGGGCAGTAACTAAAAGATCTGCTTTTTCAGGGAAGTTGGTGGAAATAAGTATTCTCTTCATGATTGCCAGGCTTACTCTCAATTCCTGTTCAGTTCAGGTAAAACTACTTATACATTTCAGAAGGGGGTCAGGCATGCAGACAGGACCCAATAGATGGGATGGCTCCACACAAGCCTATGAGGTATCAATGCGTAGGTACAGCCAGTGCCAAAGAATACTTCTACCTAAGAAGTAAACATAGGTGTGTGAGGATCTGGGGTGGGGGTGTCAGTGTAGGTTAGTTGATGAGGGATGGGGGGTATATTAACTGCCTCCCGGCCGGCCGTCGTGTAAGCACAACCGGCCGAGAGCTTCCTGGATCTGAGGGGGTGTTTTTAAAGTCCCATCAGCCATGTCCACTCGCGCGCGAGCGGGAGACTGCCAACATTTTAAAACAGGCAGCGTTGCCTGTTTACATACAAGCTCTATAGCCGGCGGATCACTTGTATAACATGCCGTTCTATGTGCCCCCCTCTCGCTGGTCCCAAGCTCTGCTGTGCTCGGTGCAAGCCCGGGACCAGCATTGTGGCTCTGTGACAGGGGATCAGAGGGAGATCAGTACACGGTCTCCCTCCGATCCCCTCTCTGGTGTCAGAATGCGGAAGTGATGTATATTACATCACTTCCGCATTTTGCTGTCACGCCAGCTTCATACGCTGGAGAAAAGCTAATGAAGCAGAACCCTGCTTCATCATCTTCTTTGGGGGTCCTTAGGTGACATTAGGGGTCTCAGAGACCCCTGATGTCTCCATAAAGATGTCCTGTCACATCCTCTTTGCTATCACATAGGGAGTCTCTTAGCCCCCTATGTGATAGCAATAAAGTTATATAAAGAGTAAAAAAAATAAGAAAAAAACATTAAAGTTACACATGAAAAATAATTTGTACAAAACACAATTTTTTTTAAAAGTCCCCACCCATACACGCATGCGTCGGGTGCGCATACGTGCGAAAACGGTGATTGCGCCCATTAAGCCGCACATGTTACGTATCACTGCGAATGTCGCAGTGAGAGCAATAATTCTAGGGCCATCAATCACTGATAACACTAAACCGATGAGCGCTAAAAGCTTTTAAAGCGTCGCATATGGCCAATTTTGGGTATATGGAGAATTTTGGGTATGGCGCTCCCATACCCAATTTTGGGTATGGGAGCGCACAATTTTAAAGCTTGACATGTTTGGTGTCTATTTACCTGACATGATCCTGTCTTTTATATTTTACCAAAAAATGGGTAATAATAAATGTATTATAACATAATGTAAAAAAATAAAAACCCCAGTGGTGATTCAATACCACCAAAAAAAAAAAACTAGGTGTCCCCCAAAAATGGTATAAAATGTATTTCAGTACAGCGTTGCTTGAAGGAATAAATGTCAGTCAAAATACTGCAGCGCTGAACACTGAAAAATGGCCTGGACAGGAAGGGGGTGTAAACACCGCGGTCAGTTGAGAATGCTCCATAACTAGGGCAAAGGAACCATAAGCATATCAAGAAGCAAGGGCCTGCCTATTCAGTCATTCCTGGATGGCTGGCTGGATTTGGCTGCTGTCATCTCTGTCTTCTGTGAGTGCCTTTGACGTGCGATATAAGACAAACCTAATAACAGCAATTACATCTACCTGTCCATCTCCCTAATTGTTTATCATTCCATTGGAGCTACTCCATATGGGTGAAGGGGAGGTGGGGGGCAGAAAATGCTGACATGATTAGTTGGCATCTCCATGTAAAATGTTCAATCCAGATATAGCCCAATGAACTTTGCCTGAGTTTGCCTGCTGAGTCACAACATTGACTACAACTGTTGGCTGGAAGATACGAGGAGCTCCACAGATGGAGTTAATCCACATGTCTTAGAAAACTGGCATGAATATTGTTGGTTAAATGCAGGCACCTGTGTTCTAAGACCAGTAATCCCTAAACAACTGATGGATCAATGTCTGCTTGTGTAAACCCCAAGTATCTGAAGTTGAATCCAAGACATTTGTTGTCTGTAGATACACTTACTACTAAAGCAATCTCCACCTTTTAGTTAGTTCAAAAAAAAAACACCAGGTATAGGTGTGTCTGTCACAGAGGTTACCAGACTTTCACCACAAGAGATTGGCAATTTACCCATGTCATAAAAATCAAGGCTAAAGTGTAGCTGTGAACTTTTTACACAAAGCAGTGTCAGTTTGCTTCAGTTCACCGAGCTCAGGTAACTGGGCTGCTCCTCTCTCTGCTGACTCTGTATTCCTCTTTCACAATGGCATCCGGAAAGCTGGTGCTGTTTTCTCTGGCGGTGGGACTAACTGCCTATTACTTTTATGACACAGAAACTATAACTCCAGGTAAGAATGCTTATCTGAAAATGAAATGTTGTCTAGTTACACAAGTGCTTTGCACAAAATCCATGCTGTGTTGTTATGTATAAGCACTTGTCTACACCTTGAGCTGCAAGTTAGCATTGCAGGATTATCTATGTCAGGCATTTTCTGAAAGCTTGTGTTCAGAGTCATTAACATATAAAATTGCAGCCTTCTTGTACCAGTGTAGAATTTGTAGAAGAAAATATAACTCCTTGAATTTGGATGTCACCCCACAAATACCTCGTCAGGACAATGCATTATGTAATGTTGCATGCACTTTGCAATGCTTTCTAGAAACATTACATTGAGCATTATTATGGAATATAAACTGGCCTATCCTTAGTCAATTGCATTCAAGTATAATGAACATAGAAGAACACTTTATGAATAAAAAAACGTATTTTAATGCATCCTATGTTCATGTGGCAGTTCTTGCAACTTTTGCTTCTCTGAACAATCCAAATTGTTTGTACAGTCTAAACTCTGTAATCATTAACATTTTGTAATGTTTGGCCAATCTTAAACCTCCTGAATGTCCCTCATTTGAAAACAGATTCATCTTTCCCACTTTTCCTCTCAGTTGTCCCTCTTTTTGGTCTGATATACAGATATCTATGAAAAGGTTCATTGAAACTATCAAAAGTGTTATTCTGCACCAAAACCTTTATCTTATCTCTTAATTACCTTGTTTGCTGTTTCCAATGCCAGGAAAAATAATGGTGAAAAAAATCTCCATAGGTCTAACCAATCATTTTGGCATATAGATTTTAAATGGTCTGCATAACTAGTGGCAGGGGTGTGTGCATTGCCTCCATACATTGTGCTGGAAGGTGTCCCCCATTCTCATCTAAGCTAGTTGGGAGGTATGCAATCTACAAACTGAAAGTGTTTTTTTTTCTGGTGAAGTGGACATGGCTTTTGATACCACAGAAGCAGCCGAAGTTTATCAGGGAATTCACCCAGGCGTGTATGTGTCTCACATTCAACGTCTAAACAGAAACAGGAACCATACCGCACTCCTTACTGGGATTCCCACTTGATGAAGATGGGGGCTCGAAATGACTGCGGATGGCACCGCCACACATGAACAGTAGAAAAATGTCACCAGCACACCATGAGTTGAAAAAGCAAAATATTTTATTGCCAGTAGCTGTATCTCATTGGCAAGCGCTTTCGGGGCCTCGCAGGGTCCCCTTCATCAGGCTTAGAGATTCAATGTCTGTCACCATCTGTAGCCATCAGGTTAATTTTGGCAAGATCTGTCCATGTTTGCTAAGCACGTCAGCTTGGGAAAGCAGTTTTCCCATAATATAGCAGGGAGGTCAGCCATACTGGCATAATCCAACCACCCTCAGGTAAAACTATTTACTATGTATGGTTTGCTTGGCACAGTATACACATTCATGTATAGGGAGAGAGAAGCTAAGGCTACTGACACCTCATGTCTACGGCCAGCTCTAGCTTTGATGGATTGGATTGGATTATTATTATTAGGGAGCCAGTCATCCATTTGTTTCTGTAACTAAAAGTGCTGCTGCTAACTGTTGGCTCCATCAGATGTCTGTTTTAGTTTGCTAACGTGGCCTCAACTTTGAGCCTAAGGCTAAAGCCCATTTTCACCTTTTGTGGAGCTATTTAAAAAAAAAACATACCAGCAATGTACAGCGAAATAACATGAAGCAGGCATATGCAGTTGCTGTATATGAACACAAAAACTTTTTTGTTAGCTTTCCTCTTCGTATCCTCATGGAAATGGCCGCCTCTGTGCTGTGCAAACTATCTGTGTAAGTTACAACTGAGCTCTCTCTGAGCTGTCTCTCCTCCCCATTCATTAGTATTCATAGTGGCAACCCTCCCCAGACAGTGTATTGTGTGCAAAGGCAGAGATGGTGTTTAGTGATCGTGTTACACAGAATTGTTTACAGCCTGCTTTACAATCTGACCCTAGAATCAGACTGAGTTTCCTGAGGAGAACATTTTGAATTCATAGGATTCAGCCCTAATACGTTCATTTAAAAAAAAAATTAAAAAGCCTGCAATGCAAGTCATAAAATTTGCACATCATCACTGCACCTCTACATTACCACAATAAATGCTAATCACGTACAAAGGTGAAAATTGACTTAAGCTTAGCTTCTCTAAGCTGTTGGCTCTTAGCACTGGCTGGGAGGGACTTAAAGTGTATTTCCAAGTGTGTTTCTCATGTGTTCGTATTCAAACAGAACAAAAAATATTTTTTTAAACAAATATCTCTATATTTCGTTTTGCTGCAGCAGGCAACATGGCTGAATCCTGGTTTTTCTCAGCACCTTCACAGTGATCTGTCCTTATAGAAAGACTTAGGACTGAAATTTGAGGATTGTGTTTCTTTCAATAACTGAATTGACATTTCAATGCAGAAGCCAGGGTTGTAATACTTTAACCCTTTGTTAGGACAGGCAGTGTTCAAAGCAAGGAGAACTTTTAATTATTAAGAAACTGATAAACTCTAACCTAAGTAAAAGCAATTTAAACTGCAAGAAGCATTTTTAAAAATATTTTTAGCTTATGCCATGTGAATGGTGGTAATCCCAGCCAGTTTGGCTGCAAACGTGGAAATACAAATAAAGCCTGAAGGTTCTAAGCTGCATTTTTATGCACACCAGCGCACATGTTTTTTTGTTTGCCTGTGGAGCGTGCATCGAAAAACAAACCACACACTGAAAAAAAAAAAAAAGTGCACGAGTGTGCTTTGGTCCTCTTCTGATGATTTCCTGCACCCCCCAGGGCGCAAGGCTCCTGACGGGGGCAAGGACGACTTAGGTCCACCTACCCAAAGGCCGGCAGACCCCTCTCCTCTGGGACCTGCCGAAACAGGTCCACCGAGTACTAGGTGGGGGCCCCCCCGAAGGGAGTCCCCCGAGTGGGAGGGGACAGGGAAGCCCAAAGAGGCCACAGAACCTCCTCCCCAACTTCAGGAACAGGCCCCCGAAGGTACCCGCACTCTCCGTCATTCTGTGAAGTCAAAAGTGCATCCGTGCATAAAAATAGTGCTTAAAATAAATACGTGCCAGTGCACAAAGCTGGCAGGCCATCCGGGCAAGGTATAAAAATTGCCCCAGTTTGCCAGAAGGCCTGCCCAAGAGGTGTGGTGCAGAAATAAGCTTGAGTGTCGTGACCTAGTGCTGGTGAATCAAGTGGGGTCCCAAACCCAAGTGATTTTTCTGGCACACCCTGAAATGCCACTCCCAGGGGGCACCACCGCACATGTATGGTATGAACAGGGCATGTAGAAAACAATTGTTTTCTACGTTCCCCTCTAACACCATATATGGGTGATGGTGTGCAGAAAACGCAGCTCAAGGGACATGGTGTGAACAATTCCTTAGTACTGACTAGTAGGGACTTAGGCCTGAAGTCAAGGCTTCACGAGCTAACTGAAAGCAATTTTGGACAGGGCATTGAAACAGCTTTTCTGCCAAAAAGGAGGTAAAACCAGACACCTTATGGTGCCTGCTCTTAGGACATAATTTTAGTTTTAAATATATAGAATCAAAGAAAGGTTTAATAAAGGATACTATGATTCCCTTTGAAGTATTGCAATACAATCAATTAACCTGCCTCATGTGGTATCTAAATATCCTTATAATCAGCAGGGGCTATGTCATCTCATATAACTGTCTGACATTTGTAACAAATAATAGAGCTCAGATAGCTTTTGGTTAAATGCTATAAAAAGCACATAATGCAGCACAGGCTGCCACAACAGATGCCAAAAATGTATAAAAGCTTCAAAAGTGACACTGATAGGGGCTGGGGCAACTACTAGCTCTGTTATTATGTTCAGAAACACTAAGCCAAATTAATGCAGAGGTTGTGTGCTCCCAGGGGATTCTAACCGGATTCTCCAGGATTTACATAAATAAAGTGCACAAATGCTTATTTCTTTCTCATTCATTGAAGGACACAGGATTCAGAGACATTTGGGTTATACTGCCTCCTACAGAAGGAGATGGACACTGGCAAATGAAAAAACAATGACCAATCTGGAAAACATGAGTTGGCATCCTGTAATGCAGGTGCAACACGGTGCAACGCTGAGCCAATGAGAGCTTCATGCGGAGGATCAACCCCACAGCAGTGGCATACATGAACCAAGAGAAGAAGTAGTAAAAGGGATTTTGTTCTAGGCAGTACTTCTGTTATTTAGATTCTGGGTATGGACAATTTGTTTGCAGACCCGGATCTGAGGAAATGGATCCTTTGGCAGAAGCAGTGGATGCTGTGGTGGTTTTGAGGGATCAGTACAGCCTGATCTATGCTTTTCCTTCCCTGAAACTATTTCCTCCTTTGCTCCACAGGATTGAAATTGAGGACATTGAGATGATCCTCAGAGCTCTGGACCAGCCCAGGAGGATGTGGTACTGTGACGCAATCAGACTCCTGGCCGATGGTCCGAGGATTCTTCCAGATCATCAGGATACTCTATCCCAAGGACTGCTTTACCATCCTGCTTCACGACATGCCTGTTGAAATCTAGGTCTTGAGGGATAGGGGCCTTTCTGAATGGGTGATTCCTACAATTGTAACAGCCAGGATACAGTTAGGTCTGGACCAACAATTGGCCCTGAGTACAATAAAGCATCAAATCTCTTTCCAGAGACTGCTAACCTCTTATTCGTTGATTAAGACTCTTGTTTAGGGCATCTCTCATGTGGCTCCCCTTGCACGCTTGCCTGTCTGTCCGTGGGATCTGAATTTGGTTCTCTCAGCACTTCAAATACTAACTTTTTACCCTTTTAGAGATAGTCCTTTTCTAGTCTTACTCACAAGGTTGCTCTCTGTGTCACCATCACCTTTTGCGAGGCATGTGTTTGAACTGATGGCAAACTTCTCGGGTGCCACTGCAAATCAAGTACAAATTCAAAAAATAGTCACCAGCACACCAAAGCAAATTCTGTCAATTCTCCTTTATTGACAAAAGAAAGATATGTCAAAATGTGTAGTGATTATTTCGAAACCATTTCAGTCCCTTCTTCAGGCTAATTTCACTCTGCCTGATGAAGGGACCGAGATGATTTTGAAACGTCGCTACACATTGTGACATACCTTTTCTTTTGTCAATAAAGAAGAATTGACAGAATTTGCTTTGGTCTGCTGGTGACTGTTTTTTAAATTTGAACTGACGGCATTCTTGTAAAGAACCGTTTCTGGTCTTACAAGGTAGCGTTGAAGCTTAGTGTCTCTTTCTTAATGTTTGTTTCAGCTTTTTACCTCAACTAGGACGTTGTACTGCCATCCCTCTGTCCGGCTCCAATACAGCAGAAGATTTTCTTTCATTGTCTGGATGTAGTTTGTGTTATACAAGTCTACCTCACTGCCACTGCTTCCATTAGGAAAACGGACTGCATAGGGGAACCAGGTTCTTGCTCCACTATTTCTCAGTAACCCAGATTATTGTTCAAGCCTATGGTCTTAAGGATTGGCTTTGACTCTTTACTGACAAGCCACACTTTACTACATCTGTGAGTGCTTCTTGGGCTTTTCAACCTCAAACAACTGTTTCCCTGTTATGCAAAGCTGCCCTCGGTTTTTGTACACACATTCTCTAAGTTCAACCAAGTGGATGTTCAGGCTTCAGCTGATGCCAGCTTAGGGCATAAGGTCCTTCAGGCAATTGCAGGCAGTCACCAGTTGTTGTTTTTTTAGATGACCTGTTTGCTGTGTGCACCACCTCCCAGTTGGACAGTTTTGGGTGTCCCAATTGTCTCTGAATACGGTGTCCCTCAAAACAAAGAAAAAGCATATTTGTATTCATGGTGAAATCCTTTTCTTGAACTTCATGGAGGGACATACCCCCTCCTCTATGGATATGGTCTTGCTCTTAGCACTGTGTTTTTACAAAACTAAGGCATTCTGGGAGTGGGAGGGGTTATACCAGGCTGGGGACTTTTTCTGTTTGCCAGTGTCCAAATACTCCAGGCAGCAGTATAAGCCAAATGTCTCTGAATCCTGTGTACCTCCAATTATCTCCAAGAAAAGCAATTCATGGTGAGTAGAAAAATCAGATTTTATGGCTTCTGGAATTGAAGATATTGAATCAAGCAGGAACACGATCTCAGTAATGTACTGCTTATCAGTGCTGTGGCATTGTGAGGCAATACCACGGTGTTAGGTGGCCTCAAAGTCACCCAGGGTTCTCAGCCAGAGGGGCTGAGTGGCTCCAGGAAGACATTACTGGTACCAGGAGAGAACAGCCTTTTCAGTTCTTTCCGGGTTTTCTGAATCATAGTTGGGATCCTGGAGCCAGGAGATTTCTTAGAGCTCTGGGTGGGAGGAAATCTCCATTCCTGGGTCCATGCTTTGGTGGTGACCAGCACCTGATCGTGCACCTGTGTACATCCCTCATGAAGAGTGTGCTGGGATGTGTTCAGGGCCCCACCCTGGAGTCAGTGGAGGCCAGTGCAGCAGGGAGCTGCGGGGTTTGTGTACCATATTAAGAGGATTGGCATGTTATTGCCGTTGTCTGGAGGAACCAGACAGTGGCCCTAAAGATTGAGGCCGGAGCAGCAGTGCTGCAAGAGAGACAGATGTCGGTGAGCCCTTATCTGTTATATGCTACAGCAAGCTATTTATGTTGGATTTCGTGTTATCTACCGTTTTGAAAGCAAATAAACTGCATCTTACTTGCACCTCCGGTCCACGTGGAGTGTCCTTGTTACAGTGCAGACAGATGAAATGTAAGTAAAGTTATATTTACATTGGTCTGGACCTGGGATGAAAGCTTTTAAAGCATATATTAAAATAGATAATTGATTTGAAAATTGCATTTCTTTCATAAAAGCCACACAGAGGATTATTCATCTTCAACTGGAGAACCACAGTATTTTGTTGCCTACAATACAATTACATTCTCCCCTTTTAAAAACCCCTGTGCAGTATATAGAAATGAATGGAAGAAACGGGTTGGAGACTGTGGAAAACAGACACTTTGGTGTGAAAAAATAATCGTGTACAGCTACCTCAGTAGCGCTGTCTAGAGACAAATAGTATATGCACACCTTATGTCAGAACATATTTGGCAATTAACTCTGCAATCTAATACATTTCTAAAGATACACCAAGATTAAGGCTGAGTGAATCGGGACACGCGTCCCAGGATCGCACGGTCGTGCACAATTGCAGACACCGATTGTCGCGCGGCCTCATTGATTTCAATGGAGTACATCGCACAGCTGTTTGAGCAATCCTGGCACGAGTGGAATGCTATTAGAAAATAATTGCACCCACAGTGTGATCACCGGTGATGGGCGACTCCGTGACCACGCCGCAATCCGCGCAGTATCGTGCACGATTGCCACACGGTCACGGATCGTCCAGGCCCAAGAGTCGCATGCAAAATACTCACCCACTTCTGTCTCCTTCAACTACATATTGGTTGTTCAAGGAATGGGCAGGCTTAAAGTCCAGTAGGGATTACTGGACAGCATGGGCTAGCCATCTCCAGTACTTTCTGGGACTGAGGTATGTGTATGAATGAAACATGACTACAGTACATTCCAGTTACTACTCTACTGTATATTGGTTTACCAAAGGAAAGGGGAAGTTATGTCATCAGGAGACCAATATTGGCAGTTATTGTCCTAAACTTTATCTGGATCTTGCAGACATGGTAAAAGGGAAGAAAGTGCTGATCACTGGCTCCAGCACGGGAATTGGAGAGCAGATCGCATACAAATTTTCGGAATTGGGAGCTCATGTCATGCTCACAGCCAGAAGAGCACAGCAACTACAAGAGGTATGCTTTCCACTCGAATGTGTCATCAATTTCTGTTTTAGATATGTCACGTAGACATGTGCATTCGGGTTCGGACGAACCTGCAAATCAAAGAAATTCAGTTGATTCGTCGGTTCAAAATAACGAATTTATTATATACCCGAATATACTAAAACTATATTCGGGCATACTGTACATAAATTTGTTGGCAGAATGCGCGGTAGCCAATCGTTCTGCGCAGACGTGCCGCCATCTTTGAGTATATATTGGTATTCACCACGATGGCGGCACCCGAACACACAGGCGCCGCCATCTTGGTGTATACCAAGATGCACTCAAAGATGGCGGCGCGCAGGCGCAGAACGTGACGGCGGCCGACATGACCACCGCTCGTTCTGCATTTTCAATGTGCTGTTACAGGCTTAACAAGCGGTGGCCACATCGGGCGCCGGCGCGTTCTGTGCAGGTGCGCCGCCATCTTTGAGTATATTTTGGTGCCCCCGAACATACGAGCGCCGCCATCTAGGTGTATGCCAAGATACACCCAAAGATGGCGGCGTGCAAGCCCAGAACGTGCCGCTGGCCAACATGGCCACTGCTCGTTCTGCATTTTCAGTTTGCAGATTTGCATTCGGTGGCTCGTTGCCGCCGAAAAAAACCAGAAAAATTTGTTTTCTTTGATGAAACGAATGGAAAATGTTTTTCTTTTTCATTCATTTTGTTAGAAAACAAAGTTTTATGGCGTGCACATGTCTAATGTCACATAACCTGCTTTCTTATATGTATATAAATCTTCACTTATAGAAAGTGCACATGATATGGCTCCAATAAGTCCTTTCATTCCTACAAAACTGGCATAGTCTAAATAGCTTGTCTCTGTAAATGTCATTTTATAGTGTAGTCAAATGTTTGTCTTGTGAAGAAAGAAGATGCATTGTCCCTAATGCCACGTTTATTGAGAAACTGCTAAAGGCCACTGCTTAGGTTGTGGCAAATTTACAAGGGTCATAAACACACTGCAAGCTAACACTGAACACAGTTACATGGACAGAAGCCTCAAAAGACCCTAACAGTTAGGGAAATAGTGTTGGTTACATATTAGATACTTAGATTTTGTATTTACTTATTATTTCTTTCTCAACAATTGAGGGAAATAGTAAGTCTTTAACCTTTGTGTTATGCTGCCTCCTGCAGGAGAATAGGACACTCGCAAACAAAACACTAAACAGCCACATGGAGAGAAGCTTGAAAAAGCCTAAGAGTCAGATAAATAATGTTGGTTATACGGTATATTAGATACTTCGATTTTATATTGTATTTATTTTATTTCTTTCTTAACCATTAAGGGAAACAGTAAGTCTTTAACCTTTAAGTTATACTGCCTCCTACAAAACGATTAGGCACTAGCAAACCAAAAACTAAACAGCCATGTGGAGAGAAGCTCGAGAGAGTATAAGAGTCAGAGAAATAATGTTGGTTATACTGTATATTAGATACTTTAAGTTATACTGCCTCCTACAGAACAATTAGGCACTAGCAAACAAAAAACTGTAGGCCAGGCCAGGAAAGCTCCTTCCACAATCAGCATGCCACATGTTTTGCTAGTGGGGGGGGGGGGGGGG
>NW_017308179.1:3270-7611 GCF_000935625.1 Nanorana parkeri | reverse complement strand
TGTTATGAATAGCTTTTTTTGCTAGCATTTTTTTTCTTCAATTATTTTCTTCAACAAATTCTCTACAATAATACTCGAGCATCGTCTCTTTGATTGCAGCTTTAGTGCGTGGTCATCCCCTGGACTATTTGGAATACCAGGTCCAGAGGCCACTGGACTGAACATTATGGGGATAGCCTGGAAGTGACCTTTGAGTCTTGCGCTCTGCGCAGGGCACTTTCCAGACTCTTTTCTAGTAAAAGTTAGCTGTGGTGTGCATTCTAGTTCCAGAGCTGGTGGCATTGCCTCAACGCTTGCCCTGTCTCTGAAAACTCAGTGAGTAGGCCAGTTGGGCTGAGCACTGGGGGCTACCTCAATTATTTAGCTAGCTAGGCACCATTGTCCCCTGTTGCTTGTTGACATTGTTGGGGAAAGAGTTAAAGCTGTGGAACTGAGCTGCGGAGTTGTGTGGGCGCACTCCGTGCTCTCCCACCATACACCCAGGGGGCGGGAGAGGGACAGTAGTACCAGGTGCCTCCACCTTGAACTCTGCTAATAGCCCTGCCGCTGCTTCATAATGGATGACATCTGCAGGATGGAGTCATTTTGCCCTGTGCTTCTAGATTCTATTCCATCTCTGAAGTCTTCCCTAGCAAAGTCGGGTTTGGAAGGCTTCTCTGCCCTTTCGGCTGAGGTTTCTACTACAATTATGCAAATGTTATTTGTTAATAGTCACACCTAGCCATCCAACCCTCAATGGCTACCATGGGTGCCACATATGTGATTCTAGAAACGGGAAGGGGAGATTTGGCAGCGTGCCTACTGTTGTGCCAACATCCACAGCTAGGAATCATGTTATCCTCTGATCTTAGGTCTATTATATCCTTGGAGTCCTCATTTGCTTCATCAGGTGTGGCTGGGGCTTCTCCTCTCTTGTCTGAGTTTTTTTTACCACAGTCACACAGATTATGATCCAAATTACCAAGTTATTTGCTGACTCTTAGCATAATCATCTAATCATATGCAAGCAAAATTCTACTTTCTTTCATTTTCCTTGCACAATATTGGGTATTTTTTGCAAAAGTGACTAATCACTTAGCTTCACCTCATTCACTAAAATAACTAAATCACTAAAATCAAGTAAATTACTAAAATTTAGTAAATCAACTCCAAAGTACATTTATTAGGGCTCTCCAATATTCAATGGTGGAAAAACCATGTATTAATAGGCTATAAGTATTATTTTGCAAAGTATCTAAATCAAATTGGCCTGCGGGGCCATCTTCAGAGCAAATTGCAAATGCCAAAAAATATTTTTGTTTCACAGGTTGCAAAGAAATGTCTCGAGCTAGGGGCCAGATCAGCGAATTATGTGGTGTCTGATATGGGGAACTTGACTTCAGCTCAGAATGTGGCCCAAGAAACTATTGACAAGCTAGGTAAATATGTACTACATTCAATTCATTTAGTTAACTGTCTACATATTGTAATTGGTTTATAGCTACTGTACACAAGCCAGTTTACACTAAGGTCCTGCACAGATCCCCTGCTGATCGGGGTAGTTGGGAACAGTTGTCACTGTAACATCCATGTCCATCCAATATTTTCCTCCATCCTGCGATTCTGTCCGCCTATCTCCTACGCTGCCCACCTTTAGGCGATCCTTAAAAACCCATCTCTTCAGGGAAGCCTACCTCACCTCAACATAACTGCCTTTTACTTCCTCCAATAACTCAATCCAAACAATTATTACCTTTTGTATCACTTGCCCCTCCTACTAGATTGTAAGCTCTCACGAGCAGGGCCCTCCTAACCCTATTGTTCTGAAACTGTATTGTACTGTAAATTGTTTTGTAACTGTACTGTCTCCACTATTTTGTAAAGCGCTGAGCAAATTGTTGGCGCTATATAAATCCTATATAATAATAATAACTTACATGTTGGTCTATGGGGAGTCAGCTGTAAGCAGACATATGTCTGTTTACATCAGATTACTTCCGATCCATCACAATCAGGTCTGCCAAAAGGGAACTCTGTTTTGTTTGGTTTTCCAGATCTGGACGGACTCAGGGGTAATCAGATGTAAACAGGCACGCCCATTAAGATTCGGCTGCCCTTAGACTAACATTGAGCTTCTGATCAGATCCACCTGAAAACCTGATGGTCGGACCTGATCAGACCGCCTATCTGAAAGAGGGCTTAGATTTTAACCCATTTTTACAATGAGTGTACCGGATGAAGATGACTCCTTTAGCTGATCTGCTAAGGTGCTTAGAATTGTTTCCTAACAATCCTAAACCTTCCATTACTACTCTCCCTCTATCCCAGCTATACTTAATGCCCACCTCTGGGTACAATAAGCTTACCAGGGTTACAGCAGCTGAGGAATTCATTGCCTCAGAAGCTACCTCCCATTAGGTATGCTTTCTTCTACATCCCGTCTTCTTGTTTACATGCGGGCATTTGAACATCACCACTCTGTTTCCGGGCTGCTCAGATGTAAGCGCTGGAGGTCTCAGAGTGCTACGGCCACGTCTCTGCCTCCCTCTACCTTACAGCCATTCCCAAAACGAAGCCTGGAGCTGTGTCTTTTTGTGAATGGTAAAAGACACAATTGAAAGGCACTGATATTTGCAAGACCTGCAGCATTTCTATCTGAGCAGCCAGGAAGTAAAGTGGGTGCTGTACTACTCTCCCCATGTAAACCAGAAGATTTGGAGGAAGTAGAAGACAGGGCACTTGACAGGAGGTGGCTTCCGAAGCAACTGAACACTGGTAAGCTTATTGTGCCTGGAGCGAGGATTTCAAGTACTATTCAACACTTAAAAAATGTTTTCAATAATGAATCCAGAACAAACAAATATACATTGCCCAGTAGAGTATTTTTTTACATGCTTGCCCAAACACTGTCATCGTGTTTCCATACAGCTGGCTCCAACTCTCTCAGACCAGCTTCCCTGAACTTCCTGTCCAGTACAAGATCATAAGGAACAGAGCAGTCTCCAGCAGCAGTTCATCTACTAGCCTGGAGGAAGGAGGACAGGGGAGGGAGGAGGAGAATGCCTTGCTTTGTCTGTGTGTATGTGGAGACACACACAGCTTACTAGAACACTCAAGGGTGGCTCTATAGGATTCTGCAAGGAAAGGAGCCATCCTAAAAGAGGATGTCGGATCCAGTGCTCAGGGGACCGGCTGATTCTACAGGAAACTAAAACTTTTAAACAACAGTCTCTGTTTTTACAACTGCTTTTACAACATTTTCTGGGTTATTGATCCCTGGGAAAATGTTCATTTACTGGTTAAGACATGACTGAGCACAGCAGGAACTATATATTACCCAAATATGTGATGGCATTATTAAAAGGTACAAGCCAGACAAAATGAGAATAAAGCCCTGAAGACATTTCACTAGTCATCCAACCAGCTTTCTCAATTCAGAAATTTCTGAATTGAGAAAGCTGGTTGGATGACCAGTGAAACGTCTTCAAGAAAAATACAGAAAGTCCAGTTGCCTTGACTTATTTTTTACAGATATACCATGTGACCTGGATGAATGAACCTTCACAGATATATTGCTATAGAGAATCGGATCTCACTGGCCCCTCAACCCCCCTGGCATTCTCTGCACTAAAGTAGCTAACACTCTAATGTCCCCCGCACAGTCACACACTATTATTATACATTTATAAAGCTCTGACATATTCCGCAGTGCTATACAGAGAAGTCACATCAGTCTCTGTACAGAGGAGCTTACACTCTAATGCAGAATACCATCAGCTATATAGGACTAAAAATCACTGCAAAACATTTTACAGCAATGCAGAATAATAGTATATGAATTTGGTACATACTTTGTGCTGCCACTCTGCTCCGGGGGAAGCAGCCTGAAGTCTCGGGCAAAGGGTCTCAGAAGGGGAAGATAGGCAGCTGGTGGAAGCCCGGTAAGAAGGCACCGCGTGGTTCCCCAGAAGGCTGCTGCGCGGGACCTAACACAGCCAAATCAACGCAGAAGTCAGTGGTGTAATGCAGAGTACAGAAGTCAGAGGTGCAACATAGAGCACAGCAGTGTGATGCAGAGGGCAGTGGTGTGATCTACAGTGCAGTGGTCAGGGTGTGATGCAGAATGCAGAGGACAGCGGTGTGACCTACAGTGCAGAGGCCAGCAGTGGGGCGGGAGGTTCTAGTCTCAAGTGACGCCTCCAGTCCAGCATGATGCCCAGCTGCCTCCTTGTGCCCTCACTTCAGGTCCCGCTCTTTCTCTGTCAATGGTAGCCCTGCAGTCTTATTCCTAGCCTATGGCAGCTGAAGTGGACGGAGGAAGTTGCAGGTGGCCACCGAGGAGCCCGACTATTTAGCGGGCTT
>NW_017308179.1:0-2717 GCF_000935625.1 Nanorana parkeri | reverse complement strand
CGGGCATAGGGGCCGGGACGGGCCGAACACAATCAGCCTAATGTTCGGCGCGCCCCAGCCCCTATGCCGAAGCTGCTGGCCACCGAAGGGTGCGGGGGAAGGGAGATGCCGGGAAATTGCCCGGTATGGCCGATGGCCAGTCCGGCCCTGCCGGCTGCCAATGTAACTATTCGCACTGACCGCCAATGTAACGAAAGTGTTCACAATGACCGCCAATGTAACAAACCTATACACCATACACATGCTTAAACTTACCTTCTTCTTGCAGTCGTCAGGCATTTTTTTCTTCCTTAGCAGGGGGGTGCGGCGACATTGATTTGCATATGAATTAGCAGCGATATTTACATATGAATGGGCCGCAGCTTATTGATATGCAAATCACAGCGGCCCATTCATGTGTAAATATCGCGGCCGGGGCAGGGGACAGGAACAGCGCTGGCAGCTCCGGAGAGGAGAGCACAGAGTAGAGACTAGAGAGAGCTGGGTGAGGAAGTGTTTTTTTGGCCTCCCCCACCAGCTCCCTCTAGTGTCTACTGTGTAGTAGTGACGGCTCTGCTAAGAGCCGATCATCAGGCATAGCAAACCGGCCCGAACACAATCAGGTTGATTGTGTTCTGGCCGGCCCGGCCCACCGGGCAAGTGCCCGGTTTGCCCTATGGCCAGTCCGGCCCTGCTGAGAACCCTAGCATGTGGAACAAGTCAGCAATTCCGAAACACACCCACTGCTGGCTACTTAGGCTATGTTCACAAGGGTATTAAAGGAGGGTGGTTGGCATATTTTTCGAACAATTGTCAAGTATTCCCCAGCTGCTGGTTAAGATAAGGTGTATGAGCCCTGGAAGAATTGGCCAAAGAGTCTGCAAATCAAGGAAGCTGGATGCTCTTTTGCATCTAGTGCCTGGTAACGGTAGCAGAGAGGCGAAGTTGCACCGTAAGGCTGCCCATACACCTTGCGATCATCGGACGACACTTTTCGTCCGATGATCGAACCGTCGTACGATTTTCGTACGGCGGCCCCTTCCTGCCCCGAATATCTCAAGGTTGGATCGACCGCACGTATTTTCGTCTGCGCATGTGCAGTGTAAATCATACGGATTTTGAAGTACGGAAACGCCTCCAACCTTACGAAAATCGTACGATCGACCACAGTTTTCTAACCTGCTGGTTAGTCAAAAGTCGATAGATTGTACAGTATTTGCGGTTGTACACTGCCCATCAACCTTATGAATATCGGATGAAAACGCGATCGCATATGAAAATCAGACGATATTCACAAGGTGTATGGGCAGCTTTACCTGTAAGCTTCTCTCTGGTTATAGTTGCAACATTTGATGGACAGTATTAGTACCTCACTGACCAGTTGTTTTCTGGACGTCTTTAATAATGAGCTACATGCTGTGGGATACATTCTGTAGAAGGTTGTGCTCTTACTCATAGAAGGAATCCATAACATTGAAGGTATAGGAATGGGAATTTCCATAGATATTGTTTCCAATTAATGGAGAAGGGTTTGACAGAATGTCAAAGCACTGCAAGCAACAAAACAATGCCAGGTAACCTGGCTGAGAGAGAAGCTATTAGGAATATTATTCCCAACAGCCAATGTTAAATGGTCAGGGTACAAGTAGACACCTGGTGGTGGAAATACATTCCCAGAACTAACAGCAGGAAGACAATTACAGGTTTCAGAGCATCTGCAGAATTAATGAAAATGAGAAATGTTGGCACTATAAGTGTTGGAAGGCCATACCTAACTTTATGAAACAATTGCATCTGCTTCCAAATAGCTCTGAATGTATTGGGCAAAGTATTCGTATTACTTTGGGCTACTACAAACTTATTGAGCTTTTCTTAGAATGGTCCAAAAGTTAACATAAAGCTATTTGAATAGACTTGCTGGTATGAATAGAGAGCACCAGAAAAGCTGCAATGTCTTTTCCTAGCAAAATGTTGCTCAAGACTCTCTTCAGTATTGGCCATCAGTCATGTGATTTCTGCTTCCTGAATTATCAGAATGTGGCTGAACCTATATATTGCAGTAATCCTGTGACCAAGCTTTTAAACCTTCTCATATGTGGCCAGCACTTTATAAACTTTTTTCAACTGTTTATAATGAACAATCATTTCAGCCCCACTATTGCCCTTTATTCAACCTTCTTATCAAGACTTCTTTGACATAGCTTTATGTTTTATTGTAAATATAGCACAATTTGACAGCAGGGCTGCTAATCACATCCCTGACATTGAGGTGACCACTAGAGAGCATTTACATATCTTTGTATGGAATATATAAAATATGAAATTGTAAGTAAAAATATAATTGTCACTTAAAGAATAACTTATCAGTTGATAAATTATTACTTAACATTAAAAATTATTTTAAAGTTTAAAGTGTTGCAGTGATCTTCTTCCGCACTTATTTTTATGCAGGTGGTTTGGATTATCTGATTTTAAATCACGTGGGAGGATCTGCGTCATTTGGATATTTTAAAGGTGACATGGAGGCTGTGCGGAGTTCCATCACTGTTAACTTCCTCAGTTACATCCAGCTGACATCCACAGCATTAAAAGCACTGCAAAAATCTCAAGGCAGCATTGTCATTATGTCCTCACTGAGTGGTAAGCTTCTTGGATTTATGGGAAGCTTTGTTTGTGATTAAATATGTTTTTTTTTTTTTTTTAATTTCAATATGTTTTTTATTGATTTTTCGTAACGG
>NW_017308178.1:256637-267211 GCF_000935625.1 Nanorana parkeri | reverse complement strand
ATACTAATGCGCTGTTGATGTGTATTTAGATGCATTTCCATTGATTTCAATTAAAAAAAAAAAGCATCAGGCAAAAAGACACCGAAATGCAAAGGTGTTAATGGAAATCAGTACGGAGGGTAATATCGAGTCTGCCACTACTTATCTACTAAAAAATATAAGATGCCTGGCTGTGTATGGATTCAATACTTTCTGAGACACTGACCTTCAAGGAGTGTGAGTCTACATCCTTTTAGTAACTTTACAAGTCAGCATTAATAAATTCCTGATGTGTGTCAATATATATTTAAATCTCTACGTTTAATCATTCAAAATACATTCTGGACTCGTTATGTGGCACTCGGAGAAAGAGGTCCCTTTATGGGTCTCCGTGGAGGCATATATGTGCAGCCCCATAGTATTGAATAATTTGCCATGGTTACCCCACAAAATGCGGAAAATAGTCACATGCCCAATCACAAAACATACACTTCGTCTCTGGGACGCCCTTAAGGTGACTCAGAAATGGATCTCCCCTCACACCCCCCTTTTATCCATACAGGGGAATCCCCTGTTTCCCCCAGGCTATGAGAATCCGACAGCTTTTAATAGGTGGAGGGCACGTTCCCTGGTTCAGCCTTGACATTTTTATACTTCAACAGGTATTGTCTCATACCTGGAGCTTCGAGGGAAACATCAGCTTTCCACCAGAGACCTGTTCCAATTTATACAGATCAAACACTATTTGCAGCAATGTGCGGGACTGACCCGGGACCTGACAGTGATGACCCCATTTGAAAAATGATTGCTGCTTCACTCACAGGGCCCGGGCCTTATCTCTCACCTCTATGATGCTCTGATGGACTCCCTACAACAGGAGCTACCTCCCTATGCCTCAAAATGGGAACAGGAACTGGGGGGACCCATCGAAATGGACACATGGTCCCAGATCTGGTACACGACTGCAAAGAGTTCTTCTAGTGTGCGAGCAGTGGAAGCAAATTATAAACTTTTATTAAGGTGGTATTTGGTTCCTCTCCGTATCTCCCGTGCGGTTCCCTCCAGGTCTCCATCATGTTTCAGAGGATGCCAGGCTGAGGGTTCATTCATACATATATGGTGGGAGTGTCCCAAGATTCGGCGTTTCTGGTCTAGGGTGTATCAGTTGATTTATACGGTGACAGGTCACTCATTCCGTAAAAACCCGATTGAAGCACTACTTGGCAAACAGCCAGTGTCATGCACGCGGACCCAGTTTAAACTGGTTACTCATATTTTAACTGAAGCCAGGAGAGTGATTGCACGCTCGTGGCGATCTCCCACGGTCAAACCTAGGGTCTCGCAAGTAATGTTTTTTGAAAAATTGTCAGCTGTTCAGTCAGATACTCTAACAAAATTTGAAAAAATCTGGGAACCTTGGATCGCTTCCTACATGTCACCAACCTTTCACTTGGACTCGCTCATTATCTAACTTCCCCACCACTCCCGCTCTCCTCTTTTCCCCCTACTGAGCTTCCCCCTATCCCCTTCCCTTGCAATGTGTCTCCTTCACTGGATCTGTCTCCGGACAGTGCCAGAGGGGTGGCTGCCAGAGGGTTAGCTTAACCACCCCTTTTAAAGATATACGATAGCCGTTGATTAAGTCACGGTTGTACGGTTTAATGTTTATGTTTGATATGTCTGTACTGATGCACAACAATGTCTGATTTCCATGTACATCTGACTTTATTAAGCTGTACGTACAGCTTTTGGACTTTTGTTTAAGATATTTACATTTGCAGAATTTTCAAAAGCAATACAAATTGATTAAATAAAAAAAATATATATACATTCTGGAGCTCCAGCCCAGTGCATTTGTCTAGCCTGAGATGATGTCATCAGTCTGCTGCAGGCAGAAGGAGGCATTTCCCCAGTCATCTCTCCCCCCAGCGATCATACTGGAATATTGTAACAATTTACAAGAAGTTAAAAACACTGTAAGAGGACTTTTGAGGTACTCCAAGAATTAAGTGTACAATCATATGTCATAAAAAACACATAAACCTTATTTACATTTTTAGAACTATCCAATGCACACACAAGATTACTTGTAAGTGTTACACTGACACCTTGCTTGGCATGCTGCACTTATTGAAATGTACAGTATTCTTTAATAGTCACAAAGGATTCACTTTGTGTGCACTATATGCCTTTGTACACCCAGGTGTCATTGTAAATGTAATGGTGACATCATCACTGTGCTGCACATAGCTGGCCCCACCCACTACAAGGAGAGGGGGGCAGATACAAGACCAGTCACCCTGGACAAGGAGAGAGCAGCAGTGACCGGTCTCTATTACAGAAAGCTCCTGCTCAGAGGCAAAGCTTCACACTGGATTACTGCACAGATCTGGAAGAAATACACAAAGCTCACCAAGACTGTAGCCATGCAAGGTTTGAGGTAATTAGTGAAGACAATGGATGAAGTGGAGCACATTTTGTAGAGAGTTTATGAAGGAGGTCAACAATGTATTAGGACATTGAGCTGAGGGATGACTAAGTCAAAGCTTGATCATTCTGTTTGGCTTAAAGAGAGAGACCCAAGATGTGGACGGGCATCCTACGAGAGCACTTTTTGTTTGCAGAACAGAAAAAGAGATTTTCAAGGCAATGGGCAAACCAGTTACAAAAATAATCAAGAAACTATTGTAATGTATGAATAAACATTGAAGAGTCCCAGCTCCATTTTGGAGAGTCTTTACTGGCCAAGATGAATGAACAAACAAATATCTGAAGGCATGAAAGGCAGTTATATAACTAGACTCCTTTGGACCACATATATAAGGGAGGGCTCCACGGCACACAAACATTGTTTATAACCCACCATATGCAGACTGCTATTCACCAGAATAGAGATTCAATCCATAAAGCTCACAACTTCCAGCATGAAGGTACTCGCCACCCAGCGACTGCCCACTCTAACGCTTTTCACCAGTCTACGACTATGCCCATAATGGTGAAACGTGTTAGAGGTGGGCGGGCAATGGGTGGCAAGTTGTAAGCTTTATCGATTGAAACGTTATACTGGTGTATAGCAGTGTGTGGCCTATTTCTTCAAATTCTGCGGTTGTTGAGCGTGGACGGCTCCTGGCAAGCACCCGCATACACCTTAGTGTCAGAGACCGGTGTTGGATGTAGCCGTAAAGTTCCTTTTTTGCCACCATATGCAGAAATGCATTCAAAATAATAATCCTAAGAGTCTGAAAGCATTGTATACCTGGTACACACACCACAATGATGTTTGTTCAATGAGGGGAAATAAAGATCAGAGCTAAACCCTGCACGGGCATTGATCTGGCAATGCCAATGCCAACTTTTACAATAAGTTTATGCTTGAATATAACATTCTCGCTCTACATACACACACACACACATATATATATATATATATATACATACATATACATACCTACACACACACTCTCTCTAAATATACATAATATATATACTATATACTGATCATGGAAGTAGTCTCTCCTTATGTATTTTATCATTATCTGATCAGTTGACATGGACAGGTTTTGTGAGAGGTTTGCGTTCACTTGGGTGAGGAAGAACACATTGATCTACTAAAGAACCATCAAGATAAGAAGTAAGTGTCTTATAGTTCTCTCAATATTCTCCTCTTTCCTGTAATTCCTCAATAAACCCAAGACAACAAAATAAGGACGATATAACACAACAGAAGACATGGTCCCAGATCTTTAAAAACAGATGATCCCACAAAGTTGATCTTGGGAGTTCAATTCTGGTGGCTCAAACCCAATACCTAGTTTTGGGTGAAATGTTCCTTTCGTTTTACTTGGTCACTGCAGTGGATACGTTCCTCTATATTACTCTAAGTACAGCAAGGAGAGAATGGGTTAAAGGGACATCTGTTGTCTCTTTTTATTTTTAGATCACTGCAGAATGGTTTCACTACAGTATAGTTGAAAACATATGTTAAATCCAAGCAGCTTTGTCCCTGTGACTGTGTAAAAAAGGAGAATTATATTTCTTGGAGGTGACATTACTTTAGCTGCTTTTGGAATACCTGGACCTGGAACAGGCCCCATTTACTATGTTTGTGTGAATAAAATATACCTTTAAGCAAAACGTAAAAAATGCCAAATCACAGCTTTCCCTTGTAATCATGGAGCCCAAGGCGCACAATGGCAGGCTTCAATGTAAAATACAGTTTTCCTCTGTATCCCTTTTTGCAGTTTCAGCTCTCTAAGTCATTTTGCATACAGAGTATAAGGAAATCTCCAGCAAAGAGAAGCTCAGAGTCAACACAGGATGCTGCCACTGCTGACCAAGACTATTTTATGAATTTACTTTACATTTTACTTACTTTAAATGGAGATTCCACTAACTGTATGTAACACCCAAACTTTCTGTTAGTTTTGGATATAGTGAGGAAGTGTCAGGTTTATTGTTATCTGGGGAGATTCACCATCTCTACCTGTCCTGACCATCATCACCGGGACAGAGAGTACAGGAAAATACAACATTTTAGAGTGTCACAAGAGCAGGAGGTGAGGGGAAATCTTTTTGTTGAGCCTGTGGGTTCCATTAATGGGACACAAAATAACCACTATAGCACAGATCTGCTTCCATGTTTAGCATGGTCAGGAAGCACACCATACTTAAGGGGACTGTCAGGATCAACAGTTGTTTAGTGGGGATCCATCTGCTTTCATTAATAAAAGTAACCAGTATGATGACTCTGAGGGGCAGTGCCATGTAGTTCCCCCCTTGGAAAATTAGGGTTTACAAGCATTTTAATGCAATTTTATTCTTTTTGTTTTAATGTCAAATCCCTAACAACATTTAGACAGATTTAAAAACCTTTAAAATATTAAATTTTATATTACACCTGACACCACTAGCCGGTGGACACAGCCTGGCCAAAAAAGTCACCACCTTCATTTACCTAAGCAAATAGGTCAAAATCTTCCAATGGATAATGGGTCTAGGTCCAGCAACGTTATGTGCCAAAAAATGGGGTCAGCTGTCTACCTGACTATACTGAATGATCAGGTTTTTCCATCAATGGATTTTTTCTTCCCTGATGGCACATTGGGCATATTCCAAAATGACAATGCCAGGACTCATCGGGCTCACATTGTGGTTCAGGGAGCATGAGACATAATTTTCACACATGGATTGTCCACTGCAGAGTCCAGACCTTAACCCCATTGAAAATCTTTGGGATGTGCTGGAGAAGACTTTATACAGTGGTCGGACTCTCCCATCATCACTACAAGATCTTGGTGAAAAACGTGGGCAACTCTGGACGGAAATAAATGTTGTGGCATTGCATAAGCTTATCAAAACTATGCCACAGTGCCTCAATCAAAGCTAAAGGTGGTCCAACAAAATATTAGAGTGTGTTCCTTTTTTTTGGAAAGACTGTGTACATTCAGACACTGTAGCGTATGTTCCACAAGTAATGACACGTTAGTAAATTTACTATATTTATGTTGTGGCCTGCAAAAAAAGGCACGTGTTTAGGGCACCAAAAGTAGGGGGCACTACAGAAGTTTTCTCATAGCTATCATGCCCGCAAAGAATAAGTGCACCTTAAAACAAAGTACACATCCTTTTTGCCCTAAACTAATAACTCTCACCCTGCCCCTCCACAGATGTATACTTATTGAGATCTGTCTGGAGCGGCCCCTGCTATTTATTTACATCCTGTGCCACAGGTCCTCTCTTTCTTAGCTGCACAGGAGCATTATGGCTCCTAGATTTATCCGAGCTGGGAGACAAAGGTAGATGAGCCCCATAAACCTTTATTTTACTTTCAGCGCTTATTGAGTCTTAATGTCCTGTCAGTTATGCAATGGAGGGATGGAGGGGGACACCATGCTGGGCTTTGCTTAGAGGATTAGTTGCCCTTAACCCGGCCTTGCTGTACACATGTATACCTGCACATTTCTGGCATATGATAAACACTTTGAGGATACTGTTTTGTTGTTTGCACCTGATCTATGTGCTGGTGTAAGTGCATACGCTTTTGTAAATGAGGACCAGTGAGAGCATGCCCTTGCAAGGAATCACCCATAGCTAAAATATCAGTTTTTGGTGGTCTGGTCCTGTTTCCCCAGCAGTACAAGACAGCACATGATGCCTGTACAGCCTATCACCTGCATTGTCACATGGAAGGAGGAAAGGAGAGTAAGTCATATCCTCCCAAGAGTGTGTGTATGTTACTTTCCTTCCTTGGATCAAAAGAGCAGTGGGGGAGCAATGGTAAATGTAGGTTTTTGTGACCTACACTGGCAAACAGGTTGACTTAATATGTAGTTTCACTTTTTCACTCAAATTTGAGAAAGCCCCACTTAACATCTGTTATGTGTTCTCATTCGCACAGCATACCTAAAAATGATTTTAACATTTTTATAACTGTTCTAGTTGTTCCTTTGGAGTGGGCCTTTGGGAAAACTGCAAGCTGCTCTCCCTCTCATTAACTGTTAGGGAGGGAGCAAAGTTCCCTTGTTTGCTGGAGTGGACCCCAATAGCAGGAAACAATTCCAGAAGGAGAGTCCAGGCTGAGGTACAATATAGCATGATCCAAAATGCATTGTCAGAGTACAGTCGGGGTCAAGGCAGGCAGCGAGTATCATAAACGGGGAGACAAGCCAGGGGTCGATAACCAGGAAATCCAAATAGCTGGAAAGGAAGGCAGGAAACAGGAAATGAGGTTTCATAGCTGCTTTGGGTATGGTAGAATAACTCTTGGCTCTGGCTGAGATTTAAACCCAGCAGGAACCAGAATCGCCCCCGTTGTCTGGGCAACGAGGAAGCTACAGGTCCCTGGGAACCAATGGGACAGCTAGGGGAGAAGGTGTGCTCGCAAGGCCCTCCCTGGCAATGATCAGCACCTGAGGTGACTAATAGGCTACAGCAACGTCATGTGTGCACGCACGTCACACGCATGTACGCGCGCCTGCAACCAGCCACCGCCGGGCACCAAATCATCCCAAGAAGGACCCTACAATCTCTGCCGTGCCCACTGGACCCCAGGTTAGAGGGCACCCCTGGTCCCACCACATTAACATACAATGCAGAACCTAAGTCTCAAGATCTTTAACCCTTTGTTAGGACAGACAGAGTTCAAATCTAGTTTACATCTGATAATGAGATCTGCCAGTGCAGTACAGACAGGGTTTATTATGGTAAACAGTAACTCCACAGTCCTCTCCTTACCATTACATAACAACTTCAGTTCTGTAGTAGAAAGGTAAAACAGCAACTAATGATTAATTTTTTAAATTATGCTACTTGAATGGGAACATGTAACAAACATAAAGTGGGTGTTATGCCCATTTGGTTGCAAAAGCAGAAATACACTTTGAAGAAGGGAAGCTGAAACACAGACACACACTAAAGAAAGACAGAAGGTAAATATAACAGAGTAATGGAAATATAGTACTTCAAGCACAGGCAGATAAAACACCTCCGCAAAACTAAAAGGTAAACATTACAATAATGACTCACAGGAAATATACAAATGTTTTCCTTTAAGAAGGCAGCTGATGTAACTAATAAGTGCATTTATCTGTGCAGATCACATGCAGGATTTCCCTTGACAGTTACTAAAGACATGTAAGAGCCGAATGTGATCTTGCATTCTATTTTTCTTTTCAATTTGCATTGAAAATCATCTTTTCACCACTGATAGTAATTTCAGCACACATTGTACCGGTCCTCTTACAACCTGTGCTGTGTTCCCCTCCATGGTGACATATTACACATACAGATCTCTCTGTAAGACATCTGAATGACTAAGCCTCTCCCTGTGGTTAAAGCAAAGCTCCGCTAAAAACCTGACGGCAGAAATCATATAATGAAGTAAGAGATAAATGCAAGGCACATGGCAGATTTATATCTTGTGTCCCCTTTCAATTATTAAACCCTTGTTTATCACCACACCCAAGATATGAACAGTCAGATGAAGAAGCTCATGGTTCCGTTTTTATGCTAGCTACATTTATCCTCCCTGTACGGTAAAATTTCGATGACCTTACTATTTTATATCTTTCAGAAACCTAGAGTAATACATATGACTTAAAGGGCTTCATCTGTTCAGCCCGGCGGGTGGCGTTTGCATGGCACTAGCGCTCCTAGTTGGCACTAGCGAATATAGAAATGTAGGAAATGTAAGGTGATGCACATAGAAATATCAGAAAGGGCAACTTGGTGCCCTGTTCTCATGTCCATTGATGAGGACCACATTGTGACACATTGTCAGTACATGTAGGCCCTTAGTGGTAAGGTCACTTCACATTTTGATATGGCGTTTCATGACCCCAAACTGTTAAGTTGTGGAACATTTGTCAGAATTTCTTCCCATTGGGGCCCCCAGCTAGGAAAATGTCTCACAGTAAAAGAGATTCAGGGCTGAACCCACAGGCACTGAATGCGTTTACGTATTTGGTTCTTGGTCTCAGGTTGGAAACGCTGTATTATGACCCCCTGAGAACCAGTAAGGTCTATTAGTGACATTTTATTTGGACCTTTTTGGTCTAATTGAGATATTATCATTTACTAATACAGAATACTTCATTGCTCCTGATCTGTAACAATACCTTGTAGGGGATATCCACAGCAATGAAATAGCTAAACAGTCTTATGGGATTTGGTGATGTCACGACTGTGCTGCTCACTGTTCTCATTGCTGGAGGCTCTGACAGGGGGAAGCATAACCCTGCCTCTACCAGGATGTCCACCTCTCTATGGAGGCACAATGCAGGACAAGGCATGAAAAGTCACTAACGGAGAAGAGATCAGCTGCAAGGAGACCACAGGCAATACTGGTGACTAGTCCTTTACCCTCTGACAGTGGCGTAACAATCGCCATAGTGACCCAGGCGGCCGCTATGGGGCCCGGGCACAGGGGGGCCCGACCAGGGCCGTCTGGGTCGCTATGGCATGTGGGGGTGCTGGCTGTCGCCGACACAGCTCCGCAGCGGCCACGGCACATTTCCCCTCATAGCCGATGCGGAGCTGTGTCAGTGACAGCCAGCCGCTGCGACAGATGAGGGCGGTGTTCGGAATGGAGGAGGCGGGGCCTGCCTCCTCTTACATCACTGGCCAGCGACCTAAGAGCAGTTGGGGCCAGTGATCTAAGAGAAGGCGGGGCCCGTCGATAGCAGAGGAGCCGGGGCCCGGGGACGTAACAGGAGTCGGGGGCCCTGGGACGTAACAGGAGTCGGGGCCCGGCGACCACAGAGGCGCTGTCAGGTAAGAGATCTCAGACCCTGCAGAGCCCACTATAGAGAGTCTATGGTGGGCTCTGCAGGGTCACTCTCCGCTGGGGCTCTGCAAGTGGCATGACTAGCAATCACGGGGCTCCATACAAAATTTTGCTATGGGGCCCTGTGATTTCTAGTTACGCCCCTGCCCTCTGCCTGTCTTTTTTGGGCACAGAGTCCACAGTTCAGCTCTTTATTAAAGCCCAATTGTAGTTTCACCAAAGAGTTAGGTCAATTAGAATCAAAACAATATGCGTTAATTTTTATTGTTTCCCCAGTCCCAGCAGAATAGTGCCATGTCAGCTAAGGAACGCTGTTCTGTTTGAAAACAGCGGTCTCTCTACAGCGGTCTGACACACCCCTTACCTTTTCACAACTACAACACTGCAATCATCAACGCTAACTTACCCTTAGGTGCTAGGTCTTGCTGGGCATAGGAGTGCTAGGGCTAGGAAAGCATTAAAACAAGAAGCAGCAGTTAACACTTACTGTCTTGATCCACTCTGACTTAATTTGTATAATATTTGGAGAAACATTAATTGGGCTTTGACAGTCAAAAATTTGTCATGGCTCTTAGGGCCCGTTCACACCACTTCCAGTGCATTGCAGCAGCTAACCACGCTGGAACGCACTGAAGCGCATACGGTGAAGGCTCCCTCTGTTTAAAGGAGAACTATGGGGTCAGAGCTTTATTACCCATAGTTCTCCTTAGGGTAACGGGAGGACACAAACTAGCGTCCACCCGTTACCCTAAGCTCAGTATACCGCAAGCTACAGCTCGCGGTATACTGAGACGCCGCAGCGGATCCCGACATCGATGTTGAGATCCGCCCAGCTGCGTGAGTGACAGCTGGCTCTGCCTATCTAGAGGCAGAGCCAGCTGTACCCGCCCCCTCCCCCGTCCGTTCCGCCAGTCAGAGCTGGCGGATCGGAGTGGGGAGGGGGGAATCCAGCCCCTCCCCTGTCACGGCAGAGAGCCGAGTATAGGTGAGGTGAGTGAATGCCGGTATATGTTCGCTCACCTCCCGATCTACTGAGCCGACCTGTGACAGTCTCATTGTCACAGGTCGGCTAGAACTATGAGGTGAGTGAAAAGCACTCACTTCATAGTTCTCCTTTAAGTCATTGGCATCGCAGCCACGACCCCCCACCTGCAGTGCGATCACCCACACCAGAAAGTGTGGCACAGCAATGCCCGTGTTCCCAGTCCAGTGCAACCGCAAAAAATAGTACAAGCACTATTGTTTGCGATCGCACTGGATCGCATAGCTGTGCGATGCGTTCTGGTGCAGGCGACTGCACTGCAGCCCGGGG
>NW_017308178.1:253648-256476 GCF_000935625.1 Nanorana parkeri | reverse complement strand
GTAGTGCCAATGCCAATGACCAATGACCCAGTGCGTTCCAGCATGGTTAGCTGCTGGAATGCACTGGAAGTGGTGTGAAAAACCCTTAAACAGCAGTTATAAATGCTGGAAACCAACAGCCCATAATGAAAACTTCTGTTTTCATTTTAGATTCATGTCACCATTGCTGGGTTATGGTCACATTTGGCATTTTTTATTTTGTTAAGTGGTTAGGCCCAATGCTTGCGGCACTGGGTCATGGGTTTGATACCCAACAAAGGAAGAACCTGTCTGGAGTTTGTATATCCTCTGTATGTCATGTCAATTTCCTCTTAGGCTGGGTTCACACCTGGGTGTTTTTCAGCGCTGAAAAACGCTCAGCAAGTGAAATCCCATGAATCTCAATGGGCATGGTTCCCACCTGGACGTATTTCAGCCCGTGGAAACGCGCTGAAAAACACCCTACGCCCAAACAAGTACAGGAGCTTCTTTGGGGCGTTTTTCCGCGCGTATCCATTGGTATTCCCGAGTGTGGCTCGGGGTTAACAAAGCGGTAACCCGAGTGACACTTGGGAATACAGCGTAGGATAAGATAGAGAAAATAAAGGAAAAAATAAATCATACCGCCAGGGAGGTATAAAAACGAGCGGCGAATGCGCGTTTCACTGAACGAAAAAACGTGCTAAAAAACACGCAAAAAACGAGCTGAAAAACAAGCAGAAAAAACGCGCCTATGGTGCGCCCAGGTGTGGACCCAGCCTTAGTGTTTTGCATTGCTCACACACCTACAAATACATTCCGGTAGTTTAAACGGCCCAACTATATGTGTACAAAGGTGTGACTGTGGTAAGAACAATAGACTGTGAGCTTCTTCAAAACCTTGGACTGATGTTATTGGTGCAATGATCTCTGGAGGACGGAGAAGAAAATCCTCAACACTTTATAAAGGAGTATATATTTTTTTTATTTGAGCCCCTAGAGAAAAACAAGCAATTAACCCTTGCAGTGCAGGAGTAGCCCCACTGCAAGGGTTAACGTTTTACATTGGTATGTCCCTCGGTGTCCTCACATCCTACACACTGTATTGTACGTGATGACTCAAGGATTCCTAGACTTCTACAGAGGAGGGGGAGAGACGCTCTAGGGACCAGTCCTAAGAGGAAGAGGGCTCCGAGGATCAGTTGAGTATAACTTTTTTTTTTTACCCTAGGCCAGTGGTGGCGAACCTTGGCACTCCAGCTGTTCCAAAACTACAAATCCCAACATGCATCTGCCTCTGGGAGTTATGTCTGTGGCTGTCAGAGCCTTGCAATGCCTCATGGGACTTGTAGTTCCAAAACAGCTGGAGTGCCAAGGTTCGCCACCACTGCCCTAGGCAAAAGCGAGCAGTTAACCCTTGCAGTGCATGAGTAGCCCCACAACAAGGGTTAATAAAATGTGTGCCCGGAGTTCTTCTTTAACATTTATGGGACCTTTCATCAAAATGTTTGGAAGCCCCCCAAAGTCAAATCGCTAGTTACTTACCTTGGCCCCAGCACCCGGCGCTTCCCACAGGTGTGGGTGATGTGACCGTGCCTTCCTGCTGCCTCCTGGAAAAGCTGGGTGCTTGGAATCCTGGGAGAATGTTCCCCTGTCATTTTCAATGCACACTTGAGTGAAAAATAAGGTCTGAGACTTCCATTTTCCAATGCTGAAGTCATTCCCCTAGAGTCTGTCTTCTGACACCTCTGAACTTTGCTTGACTTTGTCTGACTTCTGTGTTTTGTGTGAACACCTGGCCAACTCTCGCCGTAGCTTGTGAAAACTACCAGGAATGTGCATAGGGCAGATTACTGATTAGCCCTTTCTTCTCCATATGAACAGCCAATATGGTCGAAATCAGCCCTATCTGAAATTGCAGCTTGTTTGTAAGAAAAAATATAAAGATAAATAACAGGCAATTTCAGGCACCTTTTTTCGGCGGTTATTTTAAACAATAAGAAAATCTTACAATTTTGAGTTGGGAATTTTCATAATGAAAACTCAGATTTATGGTGGTCCTGGAAGGAGTTTAGACGCCATCACATTCCGCCCGGCTCTTGGTCATGTCAGGGGGGCGGCAGGTATTTACCGGGCCAGTAACAAAACTGAAAGCTGTACTGTCTCTGGCAGACAAGAGATAAGACTTGGTCACTTTTTTTTTCCACCCTTCCCCCACCACGTCCCTTTTCTGAGCTTGCCACTGCCTAGATTACAAGACATCTCCAAACTGGGGGAACTCTACGCCATCGAGCGTGCTCCAAAAAAATCAGCGCAAAAAGCAAATGATGGGTGCAAAGAGGGCTCACCAAGAATGATTTATTATAGTTCAATTTAAAGCCAAACTCCAGGCAGAGAAAAGATTAATAATCTGTAATACATCCTTAAACATATTCTTTTTTTAGTAGTAGAAGTAACTGAATTCGACCTGGTATCAGTCTCTTGCAGTCCTTGTACAGCAGAGCTCAGAGAGAGCGAGGGAGAAGCAACAGAATGAGCTAATTATGTGTGTTACAGAGCAAGCGACATGCTGATAGCACACGAGAGCAGAGTGAGATGAGTTCATCAGTTTTGCTGCTTCCTCTGTCCAATAGAGGTTAAGGGGAGACCTGTAACTGAAACTGCAACAGGGAAAGATCAGCTCTCTGCCCCACCAGACAGAAATACAAATCCTTTTACCAAGTGCAACAGCTGCAACATATGTATTTCATTTGTGTATTTAGGTGTTTGCCTGGAGTTCATCTTTAAAGGTATTCAGCTAGTTAAAGATTAAATCTGATTGCTTTCTAAAAGGAACACTTTTTTTTATGCAGAGTATAATTAATTATATA
>NW_017308178.1:251377-253293 GCF_000935625.1 Nanorana parkeri | reverse complement strand
TTTACTTATTATATTATATAAATTTACTAATAAGCACACTTAACTATCTGGACTGAAGTCACACAGTCACACATTCATCAAATATATTGTTAATATTTAAAAATACACATTTTGTAGCACAGTAGTTTGTAACAGTATTATAAATTAGATTTATTTAAAAAAATGTAAATACCTAAAAAATGTTAATGAATCAGATTTCAAAAGGTGTATAATGCCCTACAAAATTTGTTTCAAAAAAAAAAAAAGATATAAACAATACATGTGCTGAACGTGCACGGGTGTGTGACTTCGGTCCAGGCAGTTAAGGGTACTTATTTAGCTAAAAAATTGGTCAATTATAAAAAAATATATTATTTTCTCAACAAGGATTTTGCAAAAGAGGATGATGGAGCACAGTGTCTGTCGAGGACGGTACTGGGCAGACAGTGAGTACCTCAGCTGCATTTTTTAAAATTTTGGCTGCTGTTGGGCTAATTAACGTTTTATTTTCACTTGAAGTGCATTTCCACTTTTGCAGCCAAATTGGGCTAAAACCTATTTTATATTTGTTACATGTTCCCATTCACATGATTAAAAAAAATAAAAAAAATTGCTGCCTACATTTTTAAGTGCTTAAAGGAGAACTATGGGGTCAGTGTTTTTCCCCATAGTTCTCCTTAGGGTAACGGGAGGACACAAACTAGCGTCCTCCCGTGTCCCTAAGCTCAGTATACCGCGAGCTACAGCTCGCGGTATACTGAGACGCCGCAGCCAGAGCGGATCCCGATGTAGATGATGGGATCCGCCCAGCTGCGTGAGCGGCAGCTGGCTCTGCCTATCTAGAGGCAGAGCCAGCTGTACCCGCCCCCTCCCCCGTCCGTTCCGCCAGTCAGCGCTGGCAGATAGGAGCGGGGAGAGGGGAATCCAGCCCCTCCCCCTGTCACGGCAGAGAGCCGTGACAGGATCGAGAGGCGAGCGAACCCGGTATGTGTTCGCTCACCTCCCGATCTACTGAGCCAACCTGTCACAGTCTCATTGTCACAGGTCGGCTAGAACTATGAGGTGAGTGAAAAGCACTCACCTCATAGTTCTCCTTTAATACAAAACTTAAAAATCCTACCTAGCCTCCCCCCTAGGTAATGTTAAAGAGGGGGCAGCAGGAAGTTATGTTTATTCTAATAAGCTCTGTCTGTACTATGCTGGCTGATCTCATTATCAGCTGTAAACTAGATTTGAACACTGTTGGGGGAATTTATCAATGTTGTCGCATCATCAGCATCTCTCAAACTGTCGTATACCTTATTTCTAATGCATAAAGTGACAGATTTATTATCTTAGTTTATGTTTCATTCCTAAATGTCTTCATAAGGAGAATTGTCTCAAAACTGTCTCGAGGTTATTCACAAAAGGGTGAAGAGTTTAGAGAAGGCAGGAGAAGTGAACAATCTAGGATAACATAGCTGACCTGGAAAGTGAGCTGAATTGGAGAATGTTTCCAAATCAGCTATGTTGTCCTAGGTGTTCACTTCTCCCGCCTTCTCCAAACTCTTCACTCTTTTGTGAGTAACCCTGTATATATTTTTCTGTCTCTAAACTGTTTCTAAATTGTCTCCAAACTATCACAAGCTTGCTGGGAACCTCCTGAATGACAGCTGAATAGCCGGAGGTGCTACACTGAGTTGAGGCTACGAGTCATCAATGCGATAGTTTAAGAAGTGCTGAGGAGCACTTCCAGGATGTGGTCTGTATGGAGGTCTTTTACCGTCACAAATGCTGCACACAAATACTGCACAGTTGAAATATTATTCAAAATGTCAAAAAACATGTGCAGTGAGTCGCAAATATATATATATATTCTAAGTGTGTGTGTGTGTGTGTGTGTGTGTGTGTATATATATATATATATATATATATATATATATATATATATTTTTATT
>NW_017308178.1:216263-251196 GCF_000935625.1 Nanorana parkeri | reverse complement strand
TTTGAGAAAGGATTCCCAGAGTACTATGGATTAGCTAAAGAGCTAAAGAGATAGCACATCAGGTGCAGCTGGCTTTGCAGCTCCCTTTCTCTAGTTGAAACCTACGAGCCAACTCATAAGGCTCAGTAGGATGACTCAGTCATGATGACTCAGTGCTCTTATAACTCAATGAGCTTTGCAAACTATTGGCTTCTTCTAGCATTGTATCAGCAAAGGTACAACTAGAGCACCACCAGCTAGACCCAAAGGAGAATGCAATAGATTAATATGTAATATTTTAAATTTACCTAAGAAAATGTAATCTGTATTTTTGAGTCCTGCCCATACTTAAAATACACTCTTCTTCCTTGTAAAAAAAAAAAAAAAACACTGGTCACCCGGACTGATTTTAGTAACAGTGCCTCTGTGAATATTCCATGTAGGAAGTGGTTTCCAGGGTTCCCAGTCTTAGTCCGTAGGGTTCAATATTGAGTTGGCCCACCCTTTGCAGTCATAACAGCTTCAACTCTTCCGGGAAGTCTGTCCACAAGGTTTAGGTGTGTCTATGGGAATGTTTGACATTCCAGAAGCACATTTGTGAGGTCAGGTACTGATGTTGGACGAGAAGGCCTGGCTTGCAGTTTCCGCTCTAATTCATCCCAAAGGTGTTCTATCGGGTTGAGGTCAGGACTCTGTGCAGGCCAGTCAAGTTCCTCCACCCCAAACTTGCTCATCCATGTCTTTATGGACCTTGCTTTGTGCACTGGTGCATAGTCATGTTGGAACAGGAAGGGCCATCCCCAAACTGTTCCCACAAAGTTGGGAGCATGAAATTGTCCAAAATGTCTTGGTATGCTGATGCCTTAAGAGTTCCCTTCACTGGAACTAAGGGGCCAAGCCCAACCCCTGAAAAACAACCCCACACCATAATCCGCCCCTCCACCAAACTTTACACTTGGCACAATGCAGTCAGGCAAGTACCATACTCCTGGCAACCACCAAACCCAGACACGTCCATCTGATTGCCAGACAGAGAAGCGTGATTCATCACTCCAGAGAACACGTCTCCACTTCTCTAGAGCCCAGTGGCGGCGGGTTTACACCACTGCATCCGATGCTTTGCATTGCACTTGGTGATGTAAGGCTTGGATGCAGCTGCTCGGCCATGGATACCCATTCCATGAAGCTCTCTACGCACTGTTGTTGTGCCAATCTGAAGGCCACACGAAGTTTGGAATTCTGTAGCTATTGACTCTGAAGACAGTTGGTGACTTCTCCGCACTGTGCGCTTCAGCATGCACTGACCCCGCTCTGTCATTTTACGTGGCCTAGCACTTCGTGGCTGAGTTGCTGTTATTTCCAGTTGCTTCCACTTTGTTATAATACCACTAAAAGTTGACCGTGGAATATTTAGTAGCAAGGAAATTTCACGGAACACCTGAATCCAATGATTTGGTGGGATGTCCCAATACTTTTGACAATATAGTGTATGTTTTTATTAGTACTAATAAATATTATTTTTGGTGTTCCACTTAAGTATGAGATTTTTTTTTTTTTTGACAATAATGTTGGGCAAGTTATCTTTTAAAGAGGTAACAAGCTGGCAAAAGTCCCAGTGAAGCAGAGTATAGAAACTTTAAATAATAATTAAGGGCAGTGATGTCACTGGATAGGTAGAATCTGCAATACTCAATGACAAGACTGTCTCATAATAAAAATAATAGGAAGGTTCAGGAGAATCCCTCTTTAGGCCCACTAGCATCCTAACACCAAGGCTCCAACGTCCAGCTATGGCGTTAGTTCCACAATGCTCCTAGTTTTGTCTTAGGTCTATTGGGTTTATTGGTGGTAATTGCAACTGGCATCAAGTAGGAGGGGCTGACCTCATATTCCATTCTGTAGGGTCCTATAATTGCCAGATCTGCCTCTCACCATCATTCTCTCGTATACACCACAGTAGCAAACAGGAAATGTATGCCACTGGAGAGAAATTCTGTTCCTATTTTATGCAATGGAAGCTCATTATCATGCTGTAAAGTCTTTAGTGAATAGGGGTGACTCATCACTGCTTTGTTATTCACTCTTTATGTAGAAACCGCAGTGATGATGGCACAAGGAAACATTCTTTTTTTAGTACATGACATTAATTGCATGACAGTAATTTGCTAAACTGAACTAAATATATATTTACTGTATAGTGTTATTTCCACCTCTCCACTGAATACGCGTCAACTTATATTGAAACTAAAAAAAGTCTTATGAAAGGCCACAATTATTTTTATGGGAGAGGGGAGGTTTTTTTAACATCGCTAGAGTGCGCTGGACTAGATGATGCTTGCTGATGCAACATATATTAAATGAAAGCTTCATAGAATCATTGCAGGTGAGGCTCAGTGAAGGAGGGGAAGGTTAAAGCCCAACTTCAGCTTTAATGCGTATATCAAGGCAAAATAGTTAAAAAAAACACATATGCAGTACATCTCTGCAGTATATGCACATTTCCATGTGAATGTATATTTATCTATTTATTTATTACAGGTATTTATATAACATTGCCAATTTAGGCAGCACTTTACATACTGCACATTCACATCAGCCCCTGACTGCAAGAAGTGTACAATCTAAGGTCCCTATCTCACATACATACTACAGGGCCAATTTAGACAGGAGCCAATTAACGTACCAGCATGTGCTTGCAGTGTGGGAGGAAACCCATGCAAGGAGTTTGCATGCTCTCCCTGTGCTTGCGTGGGTTTCCTCCCACACTCCAGAGACACGCTGGTAGGCTAATTGGCTCCTGTCTAAATTGGCCCTGTAGTATGTATGTGAGATAGGGACCTTAGATTGTAAGCTCCTTGAGGGCAGGGACTGCTGTGAATGTGCAACTATGTAAAGCACTGTACAAATACCAGTAGTAGTAGTAATAATCATAATAATAATAATAATAAAAAAGACAACCAGTCAGTCCATTTATTTCAACAACAATTGTTCCATAACATTATATGTGTATACTGCCTAGGCAAAAAAAAAAGTCACCACCAAGATTTCGAGAAGTGTTATGATCTGGGGTTGCTTCAGTTGATCAGGTCTAGGTTCAGGAACATTATGTCCCCAAAAAATGAGGCCAGCTTCCAACCTGAATCTACCGAATGACAAGGTTTTTCCATCAATGGATTTTTTCCTTCCCTAATGGCACATTGGGCATATTCCAAGATGACAATGCCAGGATTCATCGGGCTCAGATTGTGTTAAGCGCTGTGTAAATTGTCGGCGCTTCATAAAAACCAATAATAAATAAATGAATAGAAATGTGCAGGGACTCCCAGCACTGCAAGGCAAAAGCGCTAACCACTAAGCCAATGTGCTGCCATAGGAAAATACCTGCTGATCTGTCAGAAATGCATTCAGCTCTGGGCTATAAACACAGCCAATTTGTTCAGTGAGGGTTGTCAGCCCTCACATTGTCTTTTTTTTTTTTTCTTAAACTACTCAACTGCTTCCACTCATAGATCTCTACAATATTAGGGCTAATCATTATGTAGTCCAAGATAAGCAGTAGACGGGTGCTTTGAGAAACACAGGGAAGGGAATTGATCAAAACTGGAGCAGACAGAAACTGGAGCAGTTGCCCATGGCAACCAATCAGCATCTCTCTTCAGTTTGCTCATGTGAGATTTGAAAATGAGAGATAGAAGCTGATTGGTTGCAGTGCATAACTGCTCCAGATTTGTGTCTGCTCCAGTTTTGATAAATTCCCCCCAGGAAGTCTACAGAGGACATAGAACAGCTCTGTTGTTCACAGATCAACCGATTTTATTTATTTATTTATTTTGATCAATCAGATATAACAAAATGTTTCATTGGTATATATAACAGGCCAAAAGGGAGCAAATAAAAGTTCATTGTTAGGGTTTACATTTATTTTAAAGGGTGTTTCCACTTTTGCAGTCAAATTTGAGAAAGTCCACGGTATGTTTGTTATGTGTTCCCATTCACACAGCATACTGAAAAAAAAAATGTAAAAAAATATTAGGAATGCACCGAAACATATCGTCAGAAAATTGAATTTTTGGCAAAATGCCGAAAGTGGCATCTTTCAGCTGAAATTTGCGGGGCATCCATAGTTTCTCTCCTCCCCACTGGGCGCTGCTCTGTGTGCCCTCTGACACAGCACAGAGTACAGCAGGGAGGAGAGAAATTGTCAGAGGAGGCCGAGCAGAGTGGGGGGGGGGGGGGGCTCCCCCCCCCCTTGGGGGTTCGCCCCCCTCAGCCCAATCAGGATGGAAAGCGGTGTGGGGGCAGAGACAGCCGTGCACTGTCACAGAAGCCCGAGCCAGTGTTGCGGTGGAGGAGTCAGCTGTCAAAATAGACCGAGCTCTCCTCCCCGCACTGCCAGCTCAGCATCCTGTGACAGCAGTCAGGATGGAGAGCGGTACAAGCACTCGGTGATCAGTGATCGCTGACTGTTTGTAAATAACTGGACATAGTATGAATTACTCTGTACCAGTTATTAATTGAATAGGAAGTGATCTACATCACTTCCTGTTCGTTCATGATTGCGTACATAGTAACTCAGACTATATCCACAATTTATGAATGAACAGGAACATCAGAACTGACTTTATATTTTAAATCCAAGCAAATGGCTATTATAACCGCCCTGAAAAACCCAGCTTCTGCTACCTACCAATCATTCCATTCTTACTAGCTATGTACTGATTTAATCATGTCTAATATTATATACCCATGCACAACCTATTTCGACATGTTTTCCTGGCCAGCAGGTGACAGCGGTCTCCATGTGTTGATTTTTTCATAAGGCTTTTCTTTACTCTACAATCACTGCTATTTGAAAGGTCTATTCACCCAAATATTATAGTAATATTATGCTTGTACTGATTCATCTAATTCATACCTTTCATACACGCTGCTACTAATCATCTGCAGATGCACTCACAGCATGAATCAGAAGTCTTGTATGTATGTGGGAATTTCTCCACTCCAATCAATGGTGCACTCCAACAGCGATTCCTCCACAATACCCATGTCTGCTAATTAGTGGCCACCAAGATTACGTAACTCATGAGTCATACCTGGGAATGGCTGGAAGCAGACTATTCACCATCCAGTAAGGCTCTGATGCAATTATATAGCTGTTTATCTGACTATACAGTACATTTACATTACCTGACTATACACAATTTATAGATGGTATGCTTACATTAGTCAAGGCTTCTGACTGCAAATCTGTTAGGGATAATGTTATTGTTATATTGGTATAGTTGTTATATTGTTATACTTGACTTAAAGTGACAGGCTTTCTATGGCAGAAGAGACTGTGTACGTCTTTTGCCATGAAGACTTCTTTCTACCATTCAGCAATATTGGTTTTCTGTTTGCTGAGTCGCGCTTGCGCAGCTCAGTGCACAGACCTGGTATGCCAAGATGAAGTAACTACCACGTGCATGCGCCAGGGTTTTGTCATCAGGGCCCAGGCAATCAAGAGGCAGAACACTTGAAACCCGGAAGAAGATGGAAGTGCCCATGAGGGAGACGTACATTGCTGGAAGAGATCATTTTATCAGGCAAGTTTGCCATAATGTGCAAATATGCTGCGCATACTAGCACATTATGGCTAAAAGCTCCAGAGGGCACTTTTTGTTTTTAATAGAGTTTTACATCCACCTTATAGTGGAAGTAAAGTCAGTTGAAAAAAATGCTGACAGGTATGGTTTTTATGACAGAAGAGATGCTGAACATCTCTGTTATAATTGCTTTTTCCTGACTGTCAGTGTTGTGTCCCTTGAGACACGCATGCGCATCTCAATGCACATGATCCTGTGCCGAGACGAAGTAGCTCACATGTGCAAGGCTGGAGGAACATTATCTCAGCGTGGCCAATCAAGAGGGCGAAGAAGACCATGAGAAGATGGGAGCATCAGCAATGGAGAAGGGCACAGATCCCCTCCTGATTGGAGCAGTACAAATCGGATGTCACCCCTTCCACATCTGTGTCTGTCCAGTAATCTTGCGTTGGAGGAAAAAACTGAAATGACTGGACTCATGTTGGTCTATGGGAATTGGATGTTCATTGTGAAACATGTCTGTTAACACTAGATTACATCCGATCCAGCAAGATCAGGTCTGTTTGTTTTTCTGGACCTGGTCAGAGCCAGGGGCAACCGGATGCAAACAGATATCTATCCGTTTAGATCTGGCTGCCCATAAACTAGCATTGGGCTTCCGATCAGATTCACCTGAAAAACTGACAGGTGGACCTGATGAGACTGCCCTTTTGAAAGGGGCCTAAAGCTGGCCATACACCTATAGACTTTCTGCAGACTTTCTATGGTCAGATGGAAAAAGTGCAACAGATTCCTCCATCTATGCTAAACTGTGTGGATGGTGGAATCTCCCACTGGGCCAAGCTTCAGTATCTTGCTATTTGGCCCCGCTGGCTCTCAAAATACCTGAACAATGTGATTGGATGCAGTCATGGTTCAGGTATTTTGAGAGCCAGCGGGGCAAGATACTGAAGCTTGGCCTAGCGGGAGATTCCTCCATCCTCACAGTTTAGCGTAGATGGAGGAATCTGTTGCACTTTTTCCATCTGACCGTAGAAAATCTGCAGAAATTCTATAGGTGTATGGCCAGCTTTAGTGTTGTCATTCTAGGACAGGAAGTGTGCTCTTAGCTGGACCACCCTAAGCCCAACAAAAAAGCCCAAGGAAGCCCAAAGGAAAAAAGCCAGAAATAAAAATGCAGCCACCACATCTAAGCACTGCTAAACTGCAATATATTACATTTATTTTCTGAGGTTTAGATACACTTTAACCAAAAATGCCATGCTGGTAATAAAATACTCTCTACCTTATGTGCAGAGCACCAAGCAATAGGCTAATGCACTAAAAAGGAGCCAGCAGTAAATAATCTTGTGACTCCTCTCTATCTGCTTTATTCCCTCTGCTGCTTTGCTTCTGCTGTGCTACATCGCTAGGTTAAACAAATATAATTAAAAAAAGACCTAACACAAACCATAAATGTTCTGCTTTGGTGTTGATGAGTAATTTATGGTAAATGTAGCCCTACCCAAACCTTATTTCATTTGTCTCATTGAAGAACTAATTATCTTCATGTAGATGGAATAGTCTGTGCATTGATAAACTCAATAAAGCAAGCACCCTCACCCAATTACCCTGCACAAAACCAAAAAGCGGATTGTTTCCACTTTAGCAAATGACCCCTAATGCTGTTAAGCTGTAGAGATTACAGCTGAATTGGCCTTGTGTAACAAGGGAACAGAGTTCCCATTCAGTATAAAAGCACCTTAATAGCCATTTTTGACAGCAACAACTCCTATACGATACATGTATAGGGCTGCCCATTAGTGCACCCTTGGAAGCAATATTTCTTGACGATTTGGAGCAGAGGACAAATTCCCTATCTCTGGACCTGTAAACCACATCTGGAAGACACAGTGCTGCCTCCGGTATTGTAGCAGTCCTATGTGTCTACTCAGGTGACACCTTGCGACACAATTGTGTGTTTGGTTATTTATGGAACATTGCCATGACTCCTTTTCTCAGTGTCCTGAAGTGACTGATGGCTTCTTCTGTTACAATGAAGCACACAAAACTGATTGCAACTATGACTGCTTCCTGGAAAAGGTCTTAGCTCTATTTAGTAATATTCAGCCATGTTTAGTTCTTTCAGGTCTGGAGTTGTACATATGAATTATAACTAGGTCCTGGGACACCACAGGGTGAAACGCTGCTCCTTGTTTGATCAAAATACCACTATACAAGCTTATAAAGCAATATTAGATAAACACTTCAATATAGAATGAGATCACTCCAGGAGGCATACAATACTATAGCCCGAAGACTGGTGGCATTAGGTGGTAGATAGATCAATAACAGTCACCTAGAGGGAACACATTTTCAAATCCAGACCTGGACCATTCCTGCCGTGAAGCAATGTTAGAATTCTGTCTCACGATATAAAAAAAGGTATTTTGATATTATATTCTATAATACTTTTAATACTATAAATACTTTTTTTTTTTAAATCTATTACACAGCATGGTGTAATATGGTATATCAGATAACAAAGGGATGCAAATTGAAAACGCCAAACAAATTCAGTCATAGACGAAAAGAGGACTCTACCCAAACAAGCTCGGGCTGGCTTTGCACTGATCATTTCTGCTTGTTCAGCCCTGTAGGGGCCACATACTGGTGGAATTTGACCAGTGTATGGTCAGCTTTATATTTTTGAGAGATGACACAATGTGAATAGTGACAAGAAAAGTAGGATTTATGCAAGTTTTGGGGACTATTCTGTGTAATGCAGGCACTCCTACCTTGGGGTGTTTTTTTTGTAGGGCCCTGATCAAACACTTTCATACATCTTCAACCTATATGGTATACTTATCAGATGAAAGTCTTACAATCCGTGACATTTTATTGGCCATGGGATTGGCCAAAGATCTGAAGCTGGCCACACAAATGGTCAGAGAGCAAATAAAATAATTATTCCAATTTATGTTAAAATCGCAAAGCAATCAAAAACATAAAATAGAGGTTTCAAGACATAGGATGGAAATTTCCCCAAATGAACCTGGTGAAAAAATCTGATTGCTTTCAACGATACTGCAATAGATTTTGTTTTCCTTTTTCATTCAATCCAGCAGGGCCCATTCACACTTGTCTGATGTGGCAACATGCAATAAAATGTGCATGCGAATGTGTTTTGCCACAACACACGACAATGCGCCTGCTCTATGTGCATTGCGCTGAGGTGCCATATACTGTGGATTGCTACTCGGTGCACTGAACAGTGGAACCCAATGCACAGTGCACTACAACAAATACTGTGTACTGTGCATTGTGGTGTGATTGAATTAATCATAATGAATGGGCTGCCTAAATACCTGTATTCAATTCATGGTGGATGGAAATTGATTGTACTTAATGGAAAGTCCATGTGTATGGCCAGTTTAATGCCTATAGCTCAGCCCCTGACCACCCCTGAATAACTATTCTCATGGGACAAAGAGGTTGGGCAGGTTTGCCCTGAGGTATCTGCAGCTCCCCTTCTCCTCCATTGCCCAAACAAGAATCCTAGTGCAACAAAAGCATTCCTGTAGATATCTTGGAGACACTTGGAGATATCCTAACATATAAGAGGAAATCAAGCAAAATGATTTGCATGAATTCAGATCACACTGATGCTCAGAGCTATGCCAAAGACAGAATGTCTTGTATGGCAGTGCCATCCTCCTCCAGGTTGCTAAGAGCTCTTTGCAATCTGTGACCCTCTGGCCAGCGTCCTGGCAATCAGTGACTTCAGTGAGCTGGGCAGGACACCAGAGATAACAACCACACCACACATTCCGCCAACACATCAAATCCACCTCCAGGTCTCGTCGTGCACCGCCAGCACCCCAGGGACGTGCAGTCAGGGGAGGCAGAGCCTCACCTAGTATTATGAAGAAAAAAGGTGTCAGCATCAAGTCTGAAGCTGACAGCTTTTTCTCCATTCAGTGCGGCTTGTTACAGGTTACACAGCAGGGAAATCCTCCCCGCTGTGTAACCTCTCATGCACAGAGCGCTGCCTGTTAATTACAGGCAGCGCTGCATCCGGCTTTTGACAGGTAGTTAGGTTACAAAGCAGTGGGCTTCCCCGCTGCTTGTGTAACCTAACTTGGTAAGGCAAAAGCTCTCACAGCCTCCACTCTGTGTTGGAGGCGTGAGCTCTGTGGATGGCCTGGACCAATGAGAAAGCATCATTGGCCCAAGCTGTCCAATCAAAAAAACAAACAAAAAAAAACCACTGAGGCCATCGATCTCGATGCCTCCGCAGTAACTCACCAGTGACGAGCAAGTGAGGGACAGGGAGGCTCCCCCCCCCCCCCCCCACAGCTTGGTTACCGAGCTGGGGGACCGGAGCTTCGGCGGGCTGAGGGATGCCTCACCCAGAACAGAAGGCACGGCACGTCCCTGCTGCACCCCCCCTCCTCCCCCGGCCTCAAGGTGTCTAAGGATACACCTGTCTATGCATCACAGTAACTCTGGATTGCAAGCTGGTAATAACTTCAGAGTTAAAAAAAATTACTAAATACATAGTCGTGGTTTCAGTGTTAATATGACCACATTTTTAACACAAACTTCTTTGATTAAAAAAATAAAAACCAAAATAAAGATCTCATCTTGCAGTCCAGCTTCCTGATTTCAGCCCGTCATTTTGTTTACAGAACAAATACATCTTCATGAATACAAAATATAGTGGAGGGTTATGTAAGCAGTGACACATAGCTGGGTGTGCTTCTCAGAATTACTGTGCCGCCTGCCTTTTACATCAACGGCTAAATTAAAACCATTGTCATCGTTCTCACTACAGCCTCAATATTTCAGTTTCATGACATGATTGATGAAGAGAGTTGTGTGTACTCGTGTCAGTGGCCAACTTGTCTTCTCGGAGCATCGAGCTTCTCTGATATAATCATATGCAACCATTTATAATACACACAGGATCACTCCTTCTGTCACGCAGGCCTCTGTGCTGCTCGGGTACGCCCAATGTACTGTTGGGACTTAAAGTGTGTGTCACCCCAAAAATCCTAATCAGAAATATGTGGCTGTTTTTTTTTTTTTTAAATCTAGACTTTGATTTTTTGAGTTCTTTATTTGCTCCCAAATCCTGCCAGTTCCCCATTGTATCTGTTTAAAGGTCCCCACACACCTTACGATAATCGTACGATAATCGCGGGAAATCCCGCGATGGTACGATTATCGTAAGGTGTGTGGAAGCCGTGCGACCTCTACTACTGTAAGGTCGCACCACTTTAAACTTACGAACATGTTTCAAAACCCGCCGAGCAGTGAGGCGGAGCCTCACTGTCAATCTGCAGCTGAGTGTTGCCATAAGACAGGGAAGTACTTCCCCGCTGTGTGTGTGACATCAGCCTGCTTACTTCAGACATAACCCCCCACCGCTATGGGGAGGAAGGAATGCAGGGAGGCTGTACGGTCACATGACTGACATAAAAGTTGTACATTATTTAATTTTTTTTTAGAAAACTTAAATTAGAACTCCGGGCAGACATTTTATTAACCCTGCACTACAAGGGTAAACTGCTCCTTTTTGCCTAGGATAAAAAGAAACCCTAGCCAAAAATGAGCAGTTAACCCTTGCAATATGGGGGTAATAAAATGTCAGCCCTGAGTTCTTCTTTAATGGAGACTACACTTAAAAATGCTGCTTGCTGTAATTTATTGACTTGTATAACAATGTCTTCACAAATACTTTAAGGTTCATCCAGAAATTTGAGCCGTGGGTGGCCCTATTAACACCAGTAAGTCGATTTAAACATCAACTGAGAGGGGTGGAAATGAATGGGCCAGAACAGTGACGGCATCCTATCAAATGCATCATATCAGATGTAGACACTATTAGGCTTTTTGGGTAAAAAGTGCTGTGGCTGCCTGAATACAGTAGCCGGCAGTGGAGATGCCTCTATCCACAGTATCCGCATTCCAGTTCAACGATCATCAACATAGATAGTAGGAACACTCAGGTGGTGTTGATCCTGCCAGAAATCCAGTGAGCTCCTAACTTCATGAACAAGCAACTTAGAGTGACAACGCTGCTCCTCCGTAGATAGAGTACAGTGAGAATATTGAATCATTCAAAAACCAATTAGATACCTTCCTAAGAGACCGTAACATACAGGTACTCTTAAAACCTTAGGCCCCAAGTGACTCATATACTCACATGCACACACTACACACACATAAAGGTTGAACTCGATGGACCTGTTTCTTTAATTAACCTCAAATACTATAAAACTATGTGAGTCACCCCAGGGCAGTAAAGATACTAGCAGGACCGATAATTTGCAATATGTTACATTCTTGTTCTTGAGTTTAGATACGCTTTAACTCTCCAGCATCTACCAAAAACTAAAATGTCAGTTTTAGGTGAACTGACACTTTAAACACACCCTCTGGGAATGGTTTAAGGCTATTAATTTACTCCTGTGACCAGTGGCGACTCTAGGAACAATATATAGGGGGGGACATAAGATACCACAGTCAAATCTGGGGGGGCACTAATAGTTTTCATTGCATATCGCAACCGCTGGGTGCCGAGAGCTGATTTATTGCGGATGGCATCTGCGCCCTGCGGTTCCGACATGTAGTCCAACGCCGCCCACAATCCTGAATACTGCAACTGCCGACTCCATCCACAATTAAATCAGTTCTCATCGCCCAGTAAGTGCGGAATACAGCAGGGGCTGACTGGCAACTTTTAGCCCACGGGGCAAGTACAACCCAGAGGCTCATGGTGCTGCAACTTGGCCCACCTCCCGCTCTGCCTTTTCCCCGCCCCTGTTTGCCACTTTTGCCATCCATGTAACAGTAGTGTGAATGGTCGGGTGATGTGAGGACTCCTAGTAAGTCCATGAAAGGGACGACTGGCTAGGGGATGGTGCTCTCCTCCCACTGGGCTCCCTACATAGTTCTGGCCTTACTCCGCTCCATGTCCGGTACTTAGGCACTCTCGCCCACTGTAGACCGCTGCTGGCTGTCCATGCTTCTGGGCTGTGAGCTGTGAGAGGGGCCGGACAGTGTCAAACTCAGTGTTCGATAATTTTTCTCGCCCCTATATATTTTCCCGAATGTGCCACTTCCAGTGGGGCCGAGTCTTCCGAATCAGCTGTTTTCATGACCCCCTTTCTTCATGACATGCACACCTGGAAGAGACGTGGTAGTGCTTCTCTTATGGTCTTTATCCCCATTTAAGAGATTCATGTACTGTAATGGTGAATACAGAGACAGTAAGGCTGGAGTTGGGTTTAAAGTGTAATTGTGGCCAGGCCATGGGCACTCAAATATATACAGTACTTACAGGCAGGAAATTAGATTTAAAACAAGCCCTCACTGAACTCTGTAGCTGCAAGCACGGTGCAGCAATTTATCAATATTATTAATTAATATATGTATACAGCATGTGTTTTAATATGTCCTCTATACGCATTCAAATGACAGCAGAGCCTTTTCACTGCTTCTCACATGTGGTTATAATAGGATGTAGTGGGCACTACTGAGATGGCAATACAGTTAATGGAAACATTTACTCTGCGATGTGAACTTGTGAGTGGCGCTGAGTCAGTTTTCCTCCTGAAGTAAACAAAATAGAATGTATTGTGACCTGAATAAGTTTAGGCAAATGATATTTAATGTGACACCAAACCCAACAGTTAAATCTTAAAAATACATTTAAGTACCCTAACTATTAACAAAAATGTATCTTATTTGTGTATCACTCGGCTGTAGATCCTCAAATCATCTCTGAATTTGTGCTGACACTGTCCTTCCTTCTGCAGCGTGGCTACTTTTGTTCCCCATGGTCCCTGTGTGTGTTGTAAAGTAACCACTGCTCCAAGCTCACTCCCGTGATGGACTACAATCTGACATTAAGTTTACTAATTTGTATTGAGATTGTAATCCATCATGTAAGCAAGCTTGGAGCGGTGACTACTTTACAACACACACAGGGACCAACAACAGTAGCCACCCTCCAGAAGGAAGGACAGTGTCAGCACCAATTCAGAGATGATTTGGGGATTTACAGCCGAGTGAGACACAAATAAGATACATTTATGTTAATAGTTAAGGAACTTGAATGTATTTTTAGGATTTAACTCCTGAGTTTAGTGTCACCTAAAAATATAAAAGATGTAGTTGGACAGCAAAGGAAAGGGTAAGGTACTTTGAAAGAAATAAACCAAACCATTCACCTAGCAGTCAGTGTATTTATTAATTTTCTCTCAATGGCTGTAAGAACCACAGCAAGGAGAACACTTACTACGAGCTGTTAGAGCCTGAGGGCAAAACATAAGCACCAATGGGCCGCAGGATGGGCACCAGGGCTCTACATCCTAGACAGATGATCTTTATAACATTCTTAAACAATCAGGGGTCATAGCAATAATATTTTAATAAATAACATTTTATACATTTATACATTTTTATTTTACTGGCTTCCATCAAAGGCCAAAACTTACACTCAAGAGTGGCCTCCATTTTTAAGCAAACACCCACGTAGGTTGCCTTTGCCGACCTTCTGGCTCCAATGTTTTCTACTGGGCTGACTTGGAACCAACATCCAGATCAATAGTTCTGACTGATTTCACATACACAAGAATGTTACAGGTCAACAACTGAGGAAGTATTGAATCCAAAGACAGCCAGGGAAGAAGCATTTTCAGATGGAGTTCAGCATTGGCAGCCTCCACATTTATCTCAGTATAGATTTCCTTTAAAGTGTATGTCAAGCCAATATTTTTGGTAGCTTTGTATAGAATGTGGAAGGGTTAGGACCTCTGTCTGTTTATTACTGCTGTCTGTATCCTAGTGTTGGATTTTCACCTTCACTATTGGTCCTGATGGCCATTGTCTCCAATATAGAAAGTGAGGGGATATCTTAAATCTTTGAGTTCTCACAGTAACAGGTGAGGGGACATCTTTCAGTAGAGAAACCTGTTCTGGTGCCAACAAAGAAAAGGTATGACCTTATTTTGGAGAGATCTCATCCTTCTTTTGTTTGCAGCAGGAAGGAAAGGTAAATCTCCCCAACAGGACACAGACAGAAAAAAAGGGTCACAGAGCACTAAATGGAAAGTCAAACCGACAATATGTACATTGTAGCTACATTTGTAATACAGTGTTCAAGATGCTGAAGTTCTTCTTATTTATTCTCGCCGGCAATAACGATTAGCTAGAACAGGCAGAATAATGCTATTGTAAGGGTTACGAATATGACTTTTGAGGAATTGCCTGCAACTAAATTTTATATTAAAATCAATGGAAGCCAATGGAAAAGAAAATACAGCAGACACATCTCCAACCATTTCACGTACATTTAAATGATGTTTTCGTAGAATTTCTTTTGTTTTAGAAAAAAAAGTGCACTTCCTTATAAAAATCCAGATCTGAGGTTATCAGCGCTCCCTCACACAAAAGGCTCTCTCCTACAATATACAGCAGATGAACCAATACACAGAATCTCTAGATTATAAATGCTGTCTGTAATTAGCCTTATACAGAATGAAGACAAATTGTCTTATTTATATAGCAAGGAGCAACCAATTAGCAATTATCTCTCATTGTTTGCCTGTAAACCGATGAAGAGCACTCTATAGTACAATAACCCCACAGCATGCGTCCAACTCCGATTTCGTACCAGACTGTGCAGTTCACTAAAGGGTTAAAGGGGATCTTTCACTAACCACAGAGCCTTGGTCATGCCGCAGTTCTGTGATTAGATATTATTACCCAGTCTATCAGTGTCCATATTAGTTTTCCGTTGCAATACAAACTTTGTTCTAGCTGCAGACATGTTGCATAATTATCTCTAATGTCCTGGCATATAGGAAAGAGAGAAGAGATTTATCGAGGGACTCTAGGATTGTGAAATATTAACCCTTGCAGTGGGGCTACCCCTACACAGAAAGGATTAACTGCTCATTTTGTTTAGGGCCGTGCAAAAAAAAGAATCCTCTGGTCAACCTGGCTGCTAGACCGGTCCCTGCAGCCTCTTTTCTCCCAGGCGCCGTTGTTCTAAGGACCTGTGACATCATCACATCTAATACAGGTTCTATTATGGGGGAGAAAGGTGAGTTATCACTGCTGCAGGGCCGAGGATCAGGTGAGTATTTTTGCTTTATTTTCGTCCCTGGAGGTAGCCCCACTGCAAGGGTTATCTTTTTCAAAATCCTGGAGTTATCCTTTAAAGCCCTTTTCAGAGGGGCACTGTCCATTCCAGTCAGCTGGGGATCCGTGAACAAATCTCCCGCTGATCGGACCAGAACAGAACAGGTTTCACTCTTGTGACATCCATGTCCATTCAGTTTTTTTCCTCCATCTTGCAAAGGAAGAAAAAAACTGAGCTGTATGGACCCATGTTAGGTCTATGGGGAGTTGGATGTGTTTGTTTACATCAGCTTACCTCCAATCCATCATGATCGTGTCCCCCAAATCATTTTCTATTCTGGTCCTGGACGGTGTTGGGGGTAATCTCAGAAGACATCTATTTCCAAAGCTGGCCATAAACTGGTAGATTTTCATATTGCAACTCCCTCCTCATTGGCCTACCTCTACACAGGCTATCCCCCCTTCAGTCTGTCATGAATGTAGCTGCTAGACTCATTCACCTTACCAACCACTCAATGTCTGCAACCCCCCTCTGTCAATCCCTACACTGGCTTCCTATAGCCCAAAGGATACATTTCAAAATATTAACACTTACAAAGCCATCCACAACTCTGCCCCCGGCTATATCTCAAACCTTATCTCAAAGTATCACCTTAACCGTTCCCTCCGCTCTTCAAAAGATCTTCTGCTTTCCAGCTCCCTCGTCAACTCCTCCCATACTCGCCTCCAGGACTTCACTAGAGTCTCTCCCATCCTATGAAACTCTTTACCCCAACCTGTCCTTCTATCTCCCACTCTGACTGCCTTTAGGCGATCCCTTAAGACTCATCTCTTCAGGGAAGCCTATCCCACCTCAACCTAACCACTCAACCATCACGTTCCCAAACAATTCATCCCCACACAGCTCCCTCCTCATGTATCACTTGCCCCTCCCTTTTAGATTGTAAGCCCTCAGGGGCAGGGCCCTCCTTACCATCTTGTGTTGAATTGTATTGTGATTGTAATGTCTTCCTTATATTGTAAAGTGCTGAGCAAACTGTTGGCACTATATAAATCTTGTATAATAATAATAATAATAATAATACGAATGTTCATGTGACATATCTGGTCAGAACATTCTATAATGCCATCAGAGACTTGACAATTGTCATTTGAAATTTGGTTTGATTTTAAGTACGTTTAATTTTGGAAATGAACGGAGGTTCTTGAACAAAAACCGCATTCACTGTTAGGATTTGGTTCATTCAAGAAAAAGTTTCCATCCTGCTCTCTTTTAATCGCTACGGTTGAAATTGATCGTCGATTTGACCCCATGAACTATTATAAAATCAAACATTCCAAAAATGTTTCCAAATCAAATTCTACTGGTATATCAAAGTGTTTGGAGTGTACTGGTGTTTGGTCGGCTTCCTTATTTGCCTGCTGGTAACTTTTTTCTGAGCACACATAGCTATACTGCTTGAATCATCACTGGAAAAAAAAATTTGAATCCAGTACAGCATCAAAATGCTAGCGTGATCTCACTCCATTACCCATATTTTATTTGAAGTGAAACTATTTAAAGCTTATTTGGTTTTGAAGCAGCAGGAACATGTCGTACAGCCTGTTATAATTTACGACCGGGGTCGGGTGACACCAATCTGTTGATCCCTACCTAATTCTTCCAAAGTTTTTGGTATTACTTTTCAGCTATTCAATGTCAGCCTACCACTTCATGACAAAAGTATATGAGGTTACATAAGATGCATACGTTAAACTGTATAAAGTACAAATTTGCAGAAGGGAGACATCAGACTGGATTCATTGTACTACAGTGCCATTTCAAGTTTGTGCTCTGGTCTACAAGTCATCGGCAAGTGATTCAAGAGGGACTCAGCATCTCCAGGGCACTTCTTTTCCCTGAATTCTCAAAGGCTGCATGAAAAAAATTGAGAATTAAACAGCTAAAAAAAAGAGGCTCCTCAGCCAGTAGTACCAATCTAGATGGTGTTCTTTCTGGCTTAGTTACACTCTTTAAAAAATATATAAAAAATAATTTAAAAATGTATAATTATACCCTTGGGTATATCCACACCCAAATTTCCCAACTGAAACAGCTCCATTTGTTGGCCAGGTCACACTCGGGAATACCAATGGAAACGCGCAGAAAAACGCCCCAAAGAAGCTCCTGTACTTGTTTGGGTGTAGGGCGTTTTTCAGCATGTTTCCACGGGCTGAAATACGCCCAGGTGGGAACCATGCCCATAGGGAAGTATGGGATTTCACTGTTTGAGCGTTTTACAGCGCGTCGATCAGCGCTGAAAAACACCCAGGTGTGAACCCGGCCTAAAGGTTAATTGGCTCCTGTCTAAATTGGCCCTGTGTGCATGTGAGATAGGGACCTTAGATTGTAAGATCCTTGAGGGCAGGGACTGATGTGAATGTGCAACTATGGAAAGCGCTATACAAATACCAGTAATAATAATAATAATACTAAAAAAGACAATCAGACCATTCATTTCGACAACAATCGTCCCATAAGATTATATGTGTATACTGCCTAGCCAAAAAAATAAATAGTCACCACCAAGATTTCGGGCAGTGTTATGGTCTGGGGTTGCTTCAGTTGATCAGGTCTAGGTTCAGCAACATTATATCCCCCAAAAATGAGGTCAGCTGTCTACCTGAATATACTGAATAACCAGGTTTTTCCATCAATGGATTTTTTCTTCCCTGATGACACGGACATATTCCAAGATGTCAATGCCAGGATACATTGGGCTCAGATGGTGAAAGAATGGTTCAGGATGCATGAGACACTCTTCACACATGGATTGGCCACCACAGAGTCCAGACCTTAACCCCATTGAGAATCTTTGGATGTGCTGGAGAAGACTTTATACAGAGGTCTGACTCTCCCATCATCACTACAAGATCTTGGTGAAAAATGAATGCAGCTCTGGATGGAAATAAATGTTGTGACATTGCATAAGCTTATCGAAATGATACCACGGTAAATGTGTGCTGTAATCAAAGCTAAAGGCGGTCCAATTAAATATTAGAATTTGTGACTTTTTTGGGGTGGCCAGGCAGTGTTTTATAGGCATGTTATTTACCTGTAACACAATTCTTTGTAAAGCCCTGATACTGCTGCTGGGAATGGCCATTTTGGATGTGATGTCAGCAGTCCCCGGCAGCTACATAAAAATTTATGTGGGTAAGTGAAGGGAGAGGGGAAGGAGCTGGGCCAGCACAAACAGTAATTAGACACTCCCAGAAGAAGATAGAGCTTTTGATATGCAAGGAGGGGGCTGTGCTAGGGAATATGAAGTAGTAAAATTTTCAAGCAACTCCAATGGCACATTGGAAGCGGATACAAAATTGTTTATGGAAAGGAAAAACGTAAAAACACGTAACTATTTAAAGCAGATCTTTTGGGTTTTCAAAACTTAACCCTTGCAGTCGGGCTTCCACCCACACTGCAAGGGTTAACTGCTGGTTTTGGTCTAGGGAATGGAATAATGAAGATACACTCGACACCCGATCTTTGATTCTGCGGCAGTGACCACTCACCTCTCTCCCCTTCCGCCTGGGAGGGCAGAGGCTGAGGGGTCAGTCTAGCAGCTAGGCAGGATCGAGAATCAGGTAATTATATTTTCTTTATTTGCACTCCTAGACCAAAATGAGCAGTTAACCCTTCAGGGTGAGTGTAGCCCCACTGCAATCCTCCTCAAAAGACACTTATTTTTTTGTGCTTTTACCGGCATTTTTTAAATTGGTGACAGGGTCTCTTGAACTTCCAGATAGCAAAATTAGAAATTTAAAGCGCAAGCTAACAGTGGAGTGTTCTGAATCTTACTGATTTTCTGTCATGGCCTATGATCTGACCGGAGGGGTATTTTGGTTCGCACTGTTAGTGAGCTTGAACATTAAAGTGTATTTCCACTTTTGCAGTCATATTTTGAGAAAACCCCTCTTTATATTTGTTATGTGTTCCCATTCACGCAGTATATCCAAAAATTATTTTTTAGAAGAGTTTTTACCTTTTACATTTTCTTTGGAGCAGGCCTTTGGGCAGACTACAAGATACTGTGAGCAATTTTACAGCCTGAGTGTTCTCTCATTACCATACACTGCAGAAGCCAAGCTTCTCGACCTTTAACCCTTAGTTTATAACTGATAATGAGTTCTGCCAGCCCAGTACAGACAGGGTTAATTATGGTAAACACTAACCCCACAGCCCCTTCCTTGAAATTATAGAGAATTAAAAACTTTAGTTTTGGACTTTCCAGAAAAGAGCAAGTAAGAAGGAAAGCCGCAATATGTTTTTTGTTTTTTACGTTATAATAAAATACAATGATAAAAACCTGACGGGTGTTCTAATCCCTCTCCACTCTATCCAAAACTAAAAAAGGTTTTGGCTTCCATTGTACTTTAAGAGAGAAAGGGAGAGCGTTGTGAGAGTGGAATCTCATCTGTGCCACTTAAAGGCTCATGCACACAGCTGGTGTATGGTCTCCTATGACCCTATGTACTGAGATGCACAAGTATCAGTAAATTTGCCCTGCGTTTAGATCCTTACAATCAAAATAGTAAATTCTGCGCCCATGGTCCTATGTATGGACTGTATTCGCTTGTGCTAATGTTTACTTGCGCGTACAGTGTACAGCACAAATCTGCATCCTAGCAATTGGTACAAGGTTGGGGAAGCCATCTAGCATCCGTTGATGCTAGGATGTAGGCAGCTCCTACAATGCTAGGACATAGACATCTTCTGCCACCTAGAATCCTTCCGTTGCTAGGATGCATGAGGTTATTGCAGCCTAGCATCTTTCTGCTGCTAGGATGCAAGCAGCTATTGCTGTCCAGAGTCCTGCTGTTGCTATGATACACAAGGCTATTGTCACCCAGCATTCTTCTGTTGCTAGGATGCAGAAAGCTTTTGCCACCAACCGTCCTTCTGTTGCTAGAATGCAAGCAGATGTTGCCCGCCAGCGTCTGCCTGTTGCTAGAAGGCAGGCAGCTTTGCCACCAAGCGCCCTTCTGTTGCTAGGATGCAGGAGGCTATTGCTGCCAAGCACTCTTCTGTTGCTAGGACACATGTGGCTATTGACTATACCTAGCAACCAATAGGCAGCAATAATGCTGTACACTTGTAAGCATGTAAACATTACACGCATAGAGCGTTTGGTCAACTAAAAATGCCGGATCTTGCTGTCAGCAAGGTCCTGCGTGTTACATTATAAGTTCAGTACGCCCATGTGCATGAGCCCTAAAGGATTTGCTCAGTGCTTATCAAACATGTGTGGAAAGACACTTGTATGCAATTCATTTCTGAAGAAATAAAAAGGGCTACCCAAAAAAATAATAAAGTGAACCAGGTTGCCTGTACTTGTATGTGCCAGACTTCAACTGCACTGCTCTGCTTGATGCTAAACCCTCCCAATATACTGAGTGTGACAGTAATGGTTTGTTGGTTGAAGATATAGCAGACATAGGAGCTTTGGCCTGGTGTGTGCTCACCATCCATTAGAAGGGATCAGCTGCTCTTGGAAAGGTAACCTAGCAACCACAGATATTTTGGTGAATGGCGTGAGGGGGCATGGCCAACTGCTGAGGAAGCTTTTGGAGACTTGTAGGCCATAACAGTCAGTGTCAATGGCTGCAGGAAGAGGGACAAGGAGGGTGAATAAGAGAACAAAGTGGCACAGTGTGGAGGACAAGAGCTTGTCAGTGTGAGCTCCTGTCAGAGCTGTGAGCTACGGGTTAAGTGATTCAGCTACATTTAGGCTGCAGTGATTTGAGGTGCCACTGCTGATTTGATCCCACGCATGAGCCAATTCCTGTGCCGTGCATATTATGGGACTGGAGCACAAAGGGAAAGTGATAAACCATACACTATACAGTAAAATGCTATTGCCTGGCTTTCAAATTCTGAGGGTAATTTATCAAGACTGGAGCAGACAGAATCTGGACCAGTTGCCGATAGCAACCAATCAGCTTCTCTCTTTCATTTTCAAAGCTTAAGGCCCCGTTCACATATAGCGACATACCTTTTGCAGCGGATCCGCACGGCCGGGATAGCGCGACTTTCGGGGCGACGTTCCAGCGACGATCCAGCGACGGTAGCGCGACCTTCCCCGTCGGGCTCCATAGAAAAAAAGTAAAATCGCGCAAAAACCGCCGAAAAAAGGGTCCGGTAGAAGCGACTTGCGACCGCGACGAGCGACATGGAGTTAAGACAGCTCCATTGAATAACATTGGCCGGCGACTTCTCGCGATATCGCGCGGGAAAAATGCGCGATATCGCGGCGGAAATCGCGCGACAATTCGCTATATGTGAACGGGGCCTTACTGAACAAACTGAAGACAGAAGCTGATTGGTTGCTAAGGGCAGCTGCTCCAAATTCTGTTTGCTCCAGTTCTGATACATTTCCCCAAGTGTATTCTTGATGCAATGTCAGAAATAGGTTAATATGGCAAGCTTGTGTTCTGCATTTGTGAAAAGGAGCACTGAAACATTCTATTTCACTTACAAGTAGGGAGACAATTTAATGGAAGCCATTGTTTGTCAATCCAAGAGGGGAAGTTTTATTCTACCTACTGGTCGGGTTCTACTTGGTATTTTCTATCCTATAATATTAGATCCTCCACGTTAGCTTCCACCACACCTTTCTGACTATACCATATTTATATTATTAGCCCTGCAATACTATCAATAACAGAGGAAATTTTAGTTCAAAGGCAAAACCTTTTTGAAAGAAATTGTATTTATTTTAATTTTTTTTAAATAGTGGTATAATATTATTTTGGGGACCACGTACAAATATCAGTGGCGTAGTGGTTAGCACTTCTGCCTTGCAGCACTGAGGGTCCCTGGTTTGAGTCTCAGCCAGGTCACTATCTGCAAGGAGTTTGGATGTTCTCCCTGTGCTTGGGTGGGTTTCCTCCGGGTGCTCCAGTTTCCTCCCACACTCCAATGACATGCTGGAAGGTTAATAGGCTCCTGTCTAAATTGTCCCTTGCATGCATGTGAGATAGGGACCTTAGACTGTAAGCTCCTTGATGGCAGGGACTGATGTGAATGTGCAACTATGTAAAGCACTAAGTAAATTGTAGGCGCTATATAAATACCAATAATAATAAATAATACAAAAAGTTAAAGTGACATTAAAGTAAAAAATGTTTTCCCTCCCCCCAATGTTAAATGGTAGCACTTACCTTAAATAATGTCTCTTAATCCGATCTTCCTCTTCTTTCCTGTCCTTTTCAGCCTTCTCTCCAGCGCTGCGGCGGGTGTCCGATCCAGCACTGACTCTGTCCTTGTTGGCACTTCCGATCCCACGGTGTCTGCATGCGGGTGCACGCGTCCATAGACTTACCTTGCGTCTCTCCTCGTCTCCCGGCCGAAAATCCGAACTGCGCATGTGCCCGCCCCAAGATTCTTTGTGGCCGCCCGAGCAGTTTCGGATTTTTTTTACTTTTTGCATATATCTACTGCTTGCTAGCAGTAGATATATGCAAAAAAAACGGAGGGTTTAGAAACCCTTTAAAAAACATAAACTTTATTTACATCTTTAAAACTATCCAATTGACAAACAAGATTACTTCAATATCGCTAACATCTCCCATCATATATAATGCAGCATCTTCTCATAATCTCTTATATTCTGTAAATACTGTTTTTACACAAGTCTCTCCCAGAATATTTTACTCCATCTTTTTTTCCACTTAGCTGGGATTTTTGAGAGAAAATAATAGACGTACACTTCTTCATAAAAGAAAAAAAATTAGAATTTATTTTTGTTTTTTAGAATTGCACCCGCGATCAGTGGATTGGGGTTGCAATGCTTTGGCTCCTGCAGAGTCTTTCTCCCGTCCATTTCCATACGGACATGTACAGACATTCAGTAACATGGATTGAGGACGGGGGTTGCGAAGTGACCATGTTTAATTTTAAACCCTAAAACGAGTCAGATCATTTTCATTGAATTTTAGTAACGTTGGTGGTGTGACTCACAGAAGCAGTATTTTGATCCATGCAACAATTTCTGTATCATCCAGAGACTGACATTACGTCATAGCCCTGTGACTCATACATAGGATGTAGTGGAGTCAGGATGTAGGTGAAGGTAATATTGGCATTTACAAAAGAGTTGATGAAGACGTGAGAACATTAAAGGTACATACCAGACAAACATAAAAAAATTGCATTTAGGGGACATGGTTGATTTACGGTGAATTTGTTCTTGCATTAGCGAATGAGGTGAAACAAATTGAAATTTCACTTTACAAAGAATGCCCAATCATGATTGGAGCAGTGGGGATCAGAAGGGACACAGAGCTTATGAAATACCGGCTCCCAGTGTGGAAGAGAGACCTAGGGGATCCAGACTAACTAATTGATAATGAGAATTGTTGACAACGATTCTCAATATTGATTATTATCAATTAATCTAATAGTTGGTTTCAGCCCTCCTGTACAGTAAACCTGTTCCTCTGCAGGGTTCACTATAAGACAGTCTTGGTGAGCCTCAGGAAGTGTGTGTATACATATGTGGAGCCTTTTGTAATTATACTGCAGGTCTGCTGATGGAGCTTAGCATTCAACTCCACAACTGGAAATCCAATCCATGCATAGCTGGTTCATCCAGTATGAAACTGTCAAATCAGTCTGGTTCTGCTGGAGACTGAGCCTTTACGTTTAGTGTGTCCAGCACAAATCCTCTTGTAGTCTTTCTCTGCCATATGAGCATGCACACAGTAGGAGCTCTGTTCGTGTTCTTATGTCTCTACTGTTCATAGACCAAGTTTAAAAAAAAAAAAAAAGTCAACCTCGCTAATGAATATCGTTATTTTTCGAACACCATGATGCACATGACAGAACACAAAAAAAGAAAGTAAGTAGAGCAAAAATATTATAGCAGACCATGCACACTAAACAAAGAGGATTCTATTGCCTCATTCCAATCTGCTGAGCAAGCAGCTCCACACCAAGAGTCGCTTTTAACTCGGGAAACACAGGGAATCTCAAATCCCTTTTCTTCAGCGTGCTTTGCTCACAAGTTGTAAAGCATCTACTAAAAAGGCAATAAAAATGTAATAAGAGGCCCAAGGACTGCGCTTCTATTTACAGTGTTTATAGTCTTGCAAAGACACCAAAAGGCTCTTTTTTAATTTTTACTACTTGGAGATCCACCAACATGACTTATTCCATACTCCATAAAGCATAAATCCTCTGTTCAGAAACTTCTGGCATTCTTTCTCAATAAAATCACCTGAAATTAAAGTCAAAAGGATTATAAACTATTTGAAATGCTAAAGAAACCACTTACAATAAATGCTGCTTCTTGATGTTTAAAAGTTTTAGTTTCCTGCAGAATCAGCTGGTTCCCTGAGCACTGGCCCTGATATCCTGTTTTAGGGGGGCTCCTTTCCCTTGCAGGGTCCTGTGGCATCACCCTTGTGTGTGCTAGTAAGCTGTATGTGTCTCCACAAACACACAGGCACAGCAAGGCAAGGCACTCCCCTACTAACTTTTCCCGACTCCTCCTCCTTCTTCCTTCCTCCTCCCTTTTCCATGCTAGTAAATGGATAGGTGCTGAAGACTTTGCTCTCCATTGTGGTTTTGCACTGGACAGGATGTTCAGGGAAGCAGAGCTGAGATAACTGATGCTCTTTGGAAACATGATGACTGTAAGTGCTGGGGCAAAAATGTAAAGAAATACTTGGCTGGGCATTGAAGGTTTGTTTCATTTGGATCCATTATTGAGAAAAGTTTACTACTAATACTACTTTAAGGATTATCTAAACCCCAAACTTGTAGCTTACTACTAATTAGATGTGGTGGCTGCGTTAGTTTTCCTTTTTCAGGCTAAGTACATTTTCTTCAAGTACACAAAAACAATTGTTTATCTTGCCAGAATTGCAGTGTCCTTGAACCGTTCTGCGCACTGAACTGACATAGAAGTCTTCCGTTTTCTAAACTACCTTCTGTGAACTACAAAAGAACGCCTTTCTATGTAATGAAGATGGTGGGTGGAGGAAGAGTTAGAAGTCCAAATCAGGAAAGCAGTCTATTGTGACAACCATGGCTTCTCCATAGATACAGTACAGTGAGTGGGCGTAGCCACTGTACTGCAGGAAGTGTGTTACTGGCAGGATCACCAGGTGAATATAAAGTTAAAGGTGAAATATGGGACAAGTGAAATACACTCATTTCAATAGTTAGAGCCGACGCGTGACAATGCAGCTGTCACGTGTCAGCTCTATAAATCGAGAACAGAGCAGTCACAAACCACTGATCGCTTAGTTCATGATCTTCTCCCTGCAGAGAAAGGTGACTGTCAGTCACCAATCCCTGCAGTGTTCCCCCCCTCTCCCTTCCTCCAGCACTCATTGGAAGGACAGACAGGGGAGGGGGTGGGCACAGTTGGCTCTGGCTTTAGAGAGGCAGAGTCAGCTCTCAATCAGGTAGCGGGGTGGATCCTGTCAATATTGTTGGGATCCTTCCCAGCAGCAGCGTAGCTCTGTGCTGTCAGCATATAGCGGGCCATAGCCCGCTATATGCAAAGTTTTGGGTCACAGGACGACATTAGCAAAGAAAACTATGACCAAAAAAGGTTAAATAAGCTGAAATATATTAACGTTTTGTTTAAATACACTTTTTATGTAAATCATTTGTTCATTGACTAACTCCAGATGATTTTTTTTAAAATATGGAATGCTTCATGAAGTTTTCTGTCATCCTTGCACAGGGACCATGCTATTCTTCTCTATATCGCTCCAGCCAAAGTCCAGGTGAATTTAATCTAAAAAGAACACAGAATTTAAAGAGCAGAGTTTTGGTACCTTATGGATTGGGATATGTTGGCCCATCTGCACTCATTGCAGTGGATTTACTAAAGGAATCGAGAATAGGGATGTGAGCTTGGTAGTTTCAATTTCACCATTAATTTTTTCAAAAATCAAAGACACTCCTGTGAACCATTTGGCAAATGCAATGCAGTCAATAGGGAATGTGTAACTAAGGTGGTTTTAAGGGTGCAGAGAGCTTTAACTGGCTCCTGAGAGCTACAGAAGCTCTTTTGAACTATCCTAGACCTGTCCAGTCCGTCATTATCTTTATTACTTTACATTTTGTTCACACACACAAAAAAAAAGGCTAAAAAAAAGTAAAATAAAAACTTTAGAGTAACTACACAAACAAAAACAAATACTAAACTAAATATTTCAAAGGGACTTTCCACTTTTCCACAATTTAGTGAATTAAGTGAAGCTATCGCCACTTGAAATACTCAATTATTTGTTTCCTATACATGATTGGATTATTGAAGTTAACATTCTCTATTCCTTTGGTAAATTATCTTCATGGGATATAATAGTTAAAATATCTAAAAAAATCACACTTTTATAAACAAATGTTCCACAGCTGTTCAAAAGATTAAACATTTGAAGTGTATGTCCATTTCCTATAACCTATTGTTTTATGTAAGTTGCCACTGAAGGCAGAAAGAGGCACCAAAATGACTGTTGGCAAATGATGGTGCCTTTTACTGGGGTTCCTAATATTTTTCGATTGCAGACCCCCAGTGGATTATCCAGTATGTCCCCACATCCCTGTCACCAAGTTGTCAAAATCATTATCATCCCCAGTCCTGTTAGGTACAAGTATGCCCGCAAAAGATGTCAACAGCTAGCTACAAACTAGTGAGATATTTTGTACAATCAAAACATGGATTGTTTTTTTATGTACCTGGCTGGGTTGTTTTGGTTATACGGTGACTGCCCCCCATCGGAGGGCGGCCTATTGATGCTGCTGTGTTTCAGATACAGTTACTGTTTACTGCCAATCTTTTACGTGTGTCTATATTGTCTATATTGTTATATCTGCATGGCAGCTCATACCATGTTGTTGTATTTTATCTATGTACAATAAAGTTGATTTGAAATAAAAAAAAAACATGGATTGGATTATCAGCTTCTGATAACATCACTTGCATGTTATCTGGCACGCCAAGCCAATTTCACCACTTTGACTTCATTCACTTCTCTTCTGATCACACTAACTTATTAACTGGCAATACTGAGAAGAGGGAAGATGTCCACGTTGAGTGATATGATTGCTGACTGGTTAGTGGCCTTGCCTCCTCAATCCCTTTTGTTAAGGATGATAGTTGATCATCTAATCTAATTTTTAGCCCAACTAAATTATAAATTTAAATCCGCTAAACATATGCTGGTCATGTGGTGTATTCAGGCAGTCGCAACTGTCTATATACAATAACCGGCACAGAAATTCCTCCATCAATGCTATTTAAAGTGGATGGGGGAATCTATTAGTCCATGGATCTATTAGTTCAGTCCACAGATTGATCGAGAGACATCTATGCATGCATAGCTAGCTTTATTCCAGGTGCATCAAAACAAAAGCTGTGCTGAACCATAGCTAGGAACATGATCTTTTCTAATTGGAGAGATGTAGCTCTCACTCAGCAGGAGGTGCACTGGAACTCTTCAGAGAGACTTCTGCTTCCACTCAGATAACAAGGGTCCCCTGCATGCTGGCAAAAGGCAGGGTTTCAACCACGACTGATGCTGTTTTCTAAAGAAAAATGAACTGTAAAGGTGCCCATACACCTTACAATTATCTGCAGATTTTCTGTGGTCAGATGGAAAAAGTGCAACAGATTGGCCCAGGTGGAGATTACTCCATCCACACAGTTAAGTGTAGATGGAGGAATCTGTTGCACCTTTTCCATCTGACCACAGAAAATCTGCAGATAATTGTAAGGTGTATGGCCAGCTTAAGACTTTGCACACCTTTAGCTTTGATGGACCTGAATCACATTTAGCTGATTAAACCTGAAAGTTCAGTTGGGCTTTATTTATTTATTTATTTAGAGATCTTAACCTGAAAGTTTAATTGGGCTTTAATTATTCAGAGATCCAATCCCATACCTCCATTACTTGGTTCCCACACCCACAGATAAGAATCCCCGCCCTTTGATATCTTTGGAAATTACTACTTCATGAGATGCCAACATAGTTTGAAAGCAATTTATTTTCTGTTTAATAGGTTTTTGATAGAGTCAAGAAGAGTTCAAACTCCTGTCCCTTTCTTTTCATCATCATGAGCGTCCTCATTGTAGAGCTCTCCTGTCTCAGTGATCTGGACACCAATCAGACCACAAACCGCAATAAAAACCACACAAAGATGCAAAGTATAACATTTGGGAACTGTGGTTCCTACTATTTAGATTTCAGAGGTGACTTTATTATCTAAATGTTATGGCTGCATTGTTTTTTAGCAATTAATGGGTTGCCTTAAAACAACGTGGGTCATGACAAAAAGCATGCCAACCCATGTGCACTAACACACTGCAGTAGTGTGAATGGGCCCTAAGTAAATCAACCCCTGTATGTACCCTTGGAAATACATAATGGCTAAGCTCTTCATCTTTATTTAGGCTTTGTACATACTACTTTATATCTCTGCAATTTGATGCATTGGACTGCACAGGATGCATCCAATATAATTTAATGGCATGTATAATGTATGAGGACAAACTGGAAAAATCCAATGGGCTTCCAGTATATTTGCATTGCAAAACTTACTTTTTTTTGCATAAGTTGCATCCGTACTTGCTTTTGTGTTTTAGTGCACAATGCATTCAAACACGCTTGTGATGTGTTGTGGAAAATTAAATTCTATGCCAGGAGCCAAAATGTACTTCATTTAAATATATATGAGCATTTACTTGCAACTAAACTATATTGGAAACACTCAGAAATGGCATATGAACACACTGGGGACAAAAAGCATCTGATTGCATTTAAATGATTTCTACAGGTGTCTAAGGGAGTTATTCACCAAGCTGCCGAAGACAGCCGAATGAATAACCGAGCCGAAGCCCCTTTGGCTATTCACTGCAGCCATGTATGGCTATTTGGAGCCATACGTCGGGTGCATTTGGCCCGCTTCACCTCCCTTTGGCTCCGCCGAACAGCCTCAGGACAATTACAGCTTCCACTCTTTAACAGCTTTAACTCTTCAGGGAAGGCCGCGCACAAGGTTTAGGAGTGTGTCTATGGGAATGTTTGATTGTGCCAATTTGAAGGCCCCACGAAGTTTGGAGATCTGTAGCTATTGACTCTGCAGACAGTTGCTGACTTCTGCGCACTGTGCACTTCAGCATGCACTGACCCCGCTCTGTCATTTTACATGGCCTACCACTTTGTGGCTGAGTTCCAAGTTGCATCCACTCCTCTATCACGGTTACTGTTCTCACAAAAGCCCAATCTGAAATGGCTTTGGTAGTTATAATAACCTATTCTGATTCAATCTGTGTTGTACAGAATGGCTTTCAGTTAATAATGTGGTTTACTGCAAATGCACTATGTAGTCCTGAACACATTGTTGTAAACAGGACTAACATATCTATAGTACAGTAAACTCTGTTATCCGGTATTCAACTAACCAGTACTCTCATGTATCCAGAAAAAAAAATCCCATGTGTACTCACTGTTCTGCTGATCTGTGGCATGTATTATCTTGGAAATGATTATGTGTCTATTTTGTCTTAATTTGCTTTTGATTAGTGCATTTCAATATTAATATGAAGTCAATACAGAGGTTATGGTATAGGGTCTAGTATTGGATATAGTATGGGGTATGGCATTAGTTAGACCTATTTTTAATAGTAACTCTCAAGCAACCAGAAACTAAATGTATCTGGCATCTACCAATCCCCATGGATGCTGGATAACGGGGAATTTACTGTATTTGCTAATTTGACCTTTGTCAAAGATCTGTGACTCACAGCTGGTTGTAGTCTGTTTTAGAGCTGTTTATTATCCATGCATTGTGCCCCTGGCCATTTGCTCAAATCTAGTGACCCCCATGGCCATGACGCTAACAGCGACACATAACTATAGCTTTTGTGACCCTGCTAGCTCTGTAATCTGAACCTTTCTATACTCTCTGCTAAAGCCCAATACTATCACCTAACACTGAACTAATAGTTACCCATCACTAGATAACATCTAGGCTAAAGTCTAACATTGACCTGTGTCAAGGAGATGTCCCTGTCAAGGATCTATCTGTGCAAGGAGAGAAGGGTGGAGAAACCTCAGGTGATGAAAGGTGCACTGGGCTCCAACTATGAAAAATTCTTAAAGATGAACTGCTGCATTGTTCAAACTAACCAACTGGGGTCCTTATTCTTTCTCTAACCATCACTGTGAGAAACTAAGAACCAAATAAGCAACATGGATAGATCTCCTTTTAAACACTTATATGAGGTCCATTTTGTCTTCAAATGCCTACAGACCTAAAATGGTGGACACCAAATGATCTCCCCCTCAAATTTTCCTACTGTGCCTATAGTGGAGGGAGAGAGAAGCATTGCAGGTACTAGCTAGAGTTTTAATTCCCCTGATGTTTCAGAGAAAATCGCCATTTTGGTGAAATGCCTTGGAGTCAATGGAGTAAGATAAAATAAAGGTTGGTTTTCAATGGTTTTTAAGGGTGTAGTGGGCCTTAAAGGATCATTAAAGCCTCCAGTTTTTTGCATATATCTATGGCTAGCAAGCAGTAGATATATGCAAAAACATTTTTTTTTTAAAGTTAACAAAGTGGTTTAAACTTACTTCTCTGTCTCTGCCGCGAGCTCCCATCCGAAGAGCTGAAGATTCTCGGGCGGCCGTGAAGGATCATGGGGCGGATGCATGCGCAGTAGAGATCTTCGGGTGGGAGACGAGGAAAGACACAAAGTAAGTCAATGGAGGCAGCGTGCACCCGCACAGACTCCATGGGACAGGAAGTGACAAGAAGAGACAGGAGTCAGCACTGGATCGGAGACCGGCACCAGTGCTGGAGAAACTCCTGAATACTCCTGGAAAGAAGAAGATGATCGGATCAAGAGGCATCATTTAAGGTAAGTCCTTATACCAGCATGGGGGGGGGGGGGAACATTTTAGGCTTTAATGTGACTTTAAATAGCTCTTTCCAACAGTCCTAGACCTGCTCTTGCGCCCTAAAATAACTTTGTTTTTCTGTGAAAAAAACCCCATAAAATAATGAGGCAAATAAAAGTTATATAAAAAATGCCAAAGCTACACAAATAACAATCACATACACATGAATACAAAAACATACACCAGGCACTACATAAACTAGGCTACCCTAAATACACCCCTACCCAAAAATATACCTTCTAAAATAGAAAAAGTAGGTGTTTTTTTGTATGCAAATTTCAGTCAAGTTGATGGACTAATGTCTTTATTCAACCTCAAATACTATGTAACTATGTAAATTAGTGAAATCATTTCACTTATACCTAGTACTAGTGTGTCGCAGAGAACTAATACCTAGTACTAGTCTGTCACAGAGAAAAACAACAGTAATCTCCCAAGCAAATCCATCCCATGCAATCTACTTCCCCTGAGCTGGCTCAGCTAGGGAGGTGTCTACACATAAGAATGTTTCCTGATTTAACTGTAAACAGTTGTATCTGGCAATCGTTCTTCAATGTCTGTAGGCACCATTAGTATTTTACTACAGGACCTTTAGAACATGTTGGGGGGGTTTTGGTACACAAAGACTTTTTACAAGATGTTAACATTTATTTTCAATGTCTCTTGGTTTGTATTTTTAAAGGAGTTGTAGAGTCCCAGCAAATAGCATCGTGTTATAACATCAGCATTGTAATAGGAATACATACTAGAGTTGTTTTTTATGTTGCAATTGATGCTTACTTGAAAAAATCTCCTTTATGTAGTGTAGTGTTTTATGTAGTGCCTCCGTCTGTCCATCACTTTCAACAACTTACTGGATTCCCAGTTTGTCCTTGATTTGATGCGATCTTGATTTCTCAAGACTACATATCCCATCAGCAGGGGTGTGGAAACTTTTTTTCAAAACTACTTCGGACTAAAATCGGGGCCCAATCTACTTGTCTCTCATGACAATCTCCTTGGGATACAAAAAAATTATTTTAACAAAAACCGTATTTAACCGTGCTAAGAAGTGATTCACATTGGTCAGCGCGGTGAGGTGACCACGCTGACCAACGAGTGCTCAAAATCTGATAACGAAATTCAAAATCCATGGCACAGGCCTGCACTGGATGGCAGTATGGGGTACTGAGTAGAGCGGGGGACCATGAAAACCACAGTGGGGAGGGCAGGCGGCCAGCATGGGAGACGGACCATGGAGAAGGGGGGCCGGACAAGCAGGCTGCTTACAGGTGATCAGGGTGGCTATACAGCTTGCCAAATCACTTGTACAAAAATGGCTCCCCTTCTCCACATTCTAATTGTAAAAATAAACAAAAACACCTGCCCAGTGCCGGGAACTGCATGTCCCGGGCGTAGGGCAATAGGAATTCCACAACCTTGCATCATGCATTGCTTCCAGGAAGCAATGATAATGCTACATTGTTCAGATGTTGAGTTGTAGCTCAGAAGGCAGGCTCTGTGAAAGTTCTGACACAAAGAAGTGCATATTGCTAGGGCCGAGTGAAATGGTATCTGTGCATTGAGGAAGTACATCCTACGGGCATCTTCCATAAGTACCGTATTTTGCGCTCCATAAGGTACATAAGACGCAGGCCGTTTCTGTCACAGTTTCTGTGACAGAAGATGAGACAGAAGCTGCAGTTAGTGATAGCTGAGACAGGATGGCGCTGTGATTACAGCGCCACGGTCTCAGTGATCACACAGAGCAGATGAAGAACGGCCGTTCTTCGTTTGCTCTAGGGGCCCTATAGTGAGAGGAGAGGGGGGCCAAAAAACCACGGCGAGGGTGCGCCACTGCTGCCGCTCGGTTTTAATACAGTTGATCTGAATAGATCACTTGTATTAAACAAGCAGCGGCTTCCACTGTACGTTTAGCTCTGGGATTCGCTCCATAAGACACACACACATCCCCCCCGCCTTTTGGAGGGAAAAAAAGTGTGTCTTATGGAGCGAAAAATACGGTAATTTTGCAAACTTATAGATGGATATGGTTATTAGGAGCGGGATAAAACTTATGGAAATCCAATATAGAAATACAGATTTATTTTTAGTTTTTAACCACAGATACCCTTTAAAGTATAACTGGACTGACAAAGTCAAGCGCAGTAGACCCCTCTTAGACATTGAAGGATGAGACATGCAGATACCTTCTGTGTAAGAAGTCTCTACTCCTGCTAGGGGACATCATTTCTGCTGGTACAAAGATGAGGAGCAAACAAGTGAAATGGGGGACAGTCAGTCAAAAACACACAGCACTGTTTCTGACAACCAGAGAATGAAAGGATCTTGTCCATTAGTGTGTTTACAGACAGTCAGAAGGGCTCGTCTGCCACTACTTCAGCATGCTCTAGTAACTGAAGACCTCGCCCTCATCCCCTGAGAAGTCTTCTGCACTGATCTGTGCTTTGAGCTGTGTTGACAACCCTGAGGCTTTTCAAAAGTTGAAGTTTTAAAAGCTCACGTGTGGCTCTAATGTCAACAGGGCACGGCAGGGGTTTGATTACCACTCCATAATCCCTTACTTCAGTTCCTTGAGAGGCAGTTAATCTGATGGTAACCTAACTCCAGCTATGCATTAAAAAACAAGTAGGATGGTAAAATGACAACATGAAATAATACACACACACACAAAAAGTGTTGTACAGAATAGCCAGGAATAAAAACATAGGTATAAAAGACAAAAAAAAGGTGTGAGTAAAATAGTTAAAAATGCAAACTTTAAAATTTTGGTTCGGCCAGAAATACGTATACATATGGAGATGACAAAATACATCAGTAAAAAAAAAAATGGATTGACATGCTGGTAGGTTAATTAGCTCCTGTCTAAAATTGTCCCTGTATGCATGTGAGATAGGGACCTTAGATTGTAAGCTCCTTGTGGGACTGATGTGAATGTAAAGTGCGGCGCTATATAAATACCAATAATTAATACATAAATAAATAAATTCCTCAGGCCCCATAGCATAAACATGCAGAGATGACAAAATGTATTAGTGACTAAAGTAGAGTCTACACGACACAATTCGTACAGTGGGCGCCGCTGTCAGCACCCTTTTGCCAATCAGCTGCAAGCTCCATTCAGGTATTCTGGCAGCAGCCTCCTCTAGCCTAGCGTTTCTCATCCTTTTTTTTGTAGTCACAGCATCCTTTACAAGTATGCAAAATCTTGAGGCACCCCGGTCTAAAATGTCATAATTTTAATAGGGAAAAACACAAGAAAGTGGGTTTCCCCCTTT
>NW_017308178.1:194518-216199 GCF_000935625.1 Nanorana parkeri | reverse complement strand
TAGGAGGATTCCTCTTTACATCAGCTTCATTCCCCCTTCACATCACAGTTCCACTACCACAGAATTTTGAGGCACCCCTGAGGAGGCCGGGAGGCACACCAGTGAGCCATGGCACCCTTGTTGAGAAAGGCTGGTCTAACCACATAACCAAAGGTCTGTACCTCAGTATGGATCTGGGGCTAGAGGAACAATCTGCAGTAGAGTGTGCATTGAACCCACAATCCATTGATCACGGCTGCATTACTTTGCAGGCTCCAGTGCAAAAAATATGAGTGAATTTGTGAATTGTTGAAAAAGGTGGAATATGCCGTTAATAATATGATGGGCAGGTATTTCTTTGATATTATTTAAGATAAGGCAATGACACAAAAGAGGTGTATTAAAGCGACTGAAAGTAGCAGAGTGAGGACCACAGCATTAGTAAACTCGATAAAGATGATGTCACAACACACTTGTACTGTCAAGGGTTGTCACCTCATCCCTTCAAAACTGACCACACTACACTTGCTTTGTAGCTAATGACTGCAGATAAGCAAGAGGAAACTCACACAAGCACAGGGAGAACATGCAATTTTTTTTCAGATATTGTCTTGATCAGGATTTGAAGTGGGGACCCCTAGTACTGCAAGGCACAAGTGCTAACCACTTCACCACTTAGCTTTAACGTGGCACTGTCACCTTTCCCGTGCAGGGCAAACTAACAATGTCTCAAGTGTCCCTCCTCTAACACGGTTATATGTACCTAGCCTTCGCTAACCTGCTACTTCTTCCTTTTCCACAGGCACATCATAAACTTAAGTAACGTCAATGCTCGTCCCGGTCATTGGGGCTGCTCGTGGCTTTCTATACCTTTCAGCATCCTGAGGAAAGAGATCTCCCCATCAAAGTTCCTCGCTCTGCCGCCTCACTCCTCCATTTACTGCTCATAGTTTCCCTTCTGCTGAATTCTCCGAAATCCATCAACGAATCCCCTTCTAATAGCTTTGGTAAACAGGCATTGCTAGTGCTGAGAAACAGATTTTGTTACCTAAGTCCCTTTAAACGGGTGGATAAATGAACATGGAATTTAGGAGCCAATCTGTCCACAGACAACTAGAGCAATCCTCAAAAGTTAGGCACCAGCTGTCATTTTTAAAGTGAATGTTTACCCCCTTTGACTAAAAACCACATCAGCATACAGCTCTGCATGCTGATATGAAATCATGTTACATTCATTAGTTAAACATTATTAGCTAAGTTATTTTATTTACAATTTCTTTTTCTCCACTTCCTGGTTTACTTTGGCACAAGTGATGTAATTGTGCCCGAGCATTGCATCCTGGGGAGGTCAGCAGAGCATTGCTGGGAAATCTAATCTCACGAGATCTCAGTGAAAAGCATTTTCCTGACGTCACACATGTATAACTCGCTCTTTCACTGTTTTACTCTTCACATGGATCTCCTGGGTACACAGTTTATTACCATCTCATATCTAGAAGGTTTAATTGCTGGGAAAAGATGAATCATACTATCATAATATTGCTCTGGGCAATGCCTCACCTTACCACTTCACACTTCATATCACTTTATGACTTAAGCACTACACACTGCAGCTCTCATATACCAACAATATGGTCGCATTGTGACAGTGTAGAATTCGACGATTAGTGGAGAATGGCCGGGTGTCTTGGTTAGGGATTTACGGTGAAATCCAGGTAAACAGTTACATTCACAATTGAAATCCATATGTAGGGACTGTTTTACCTGCTTAAAAGATTTGTAACTCTTTGACTGACAGCAAAGCAAGGACCCTGACCTCCACTTCAGTAGAGGCACAGCTTGTGGTCCAGAACACCCCCCTAGTATGTGCACACTGCTTTACCCATTGCAGGCAGTGATGAAGGATGCTTCACTGTACGCACTAGGAATGTCCCGATGCCCCTTTTTCAGGACCAAGTACAAGTACTTCCCCATATGTACTTGCCGATCCCAATTACCGATACTTTTTTACAGGTGAATTTAAATGATCAATAGTACAACTACATGTTATGTACTATGGATCATGATTTAACCTATTCATGTTAGCAGGGGAGAATTATAAATCTATTGCTGGAGTGAAGTGGAGGTATGTGCTGTATATATGTACTACATATACATCACACACGTCCAGTACACTATAGCAATAGATTTACAGCCAGCCCCGTCCCAGCTTCCCTCACTCACAGTTTCACTCTGATACCTGTTGCCTCACGCGGTGCCTCTTGTAGTCGGCGCTGGGCAGAATCGCTGCATCGCGTCTCGGTGCTCAGCTTGTGGGAGGCGCTCGCAATTCTGCCCTGCTAACATGAATAGGTTAAATGATCCATAGTACATAATAGTACATAACATGTAGTTGTACTACGGATCATTTAACCCCTTCAGATTAGCAGTGCAGAATTGTAAATCTACTGCTGCAGTGCATTCTATATGTACTGTATATGTGCTACATATAAAATGCACTGCAGTAGATTTACAATTCTGACCTGCTAACATGAATGGGTTAAATGATCCCAATGCTTCCGATGCCTATCCCGATACAAGAACTTCTGGTATCAGAAAGCTGGGAGGCGAGTCATTACATGCTGCCCGCCTTCCTGATTGGCCTGGAAGCCGTCTCCATGCTCCCTTGTAACCAGGGAGCATGGAGCCAGCTTCCCGGCTAATCAGGAAATCGGGCGGTGTGTAATGACTCGCCATCCAGCTTCCTGATTGGTCGGGAAGCTGGCCAATTAGGAAGCCAGGCAGCGAGTCATTACCTGACCCGGGCTTCCTGATTGGCCAGAAAGCCAGTTCCATGCTTCTTCATCACCTGGTGACGAGGGAGCATTGAGACGGCCCTTCCAGCTAATCGGGAAGCCAGGCGGTGAGTCATTACACTGGGACTTCCGGTATCAGTATTCGGTATCGGCGATTACCACAAAAAAAATTTCAGTACTCATGCTCGATACCAAAAAAACAGTATCGGGGCATCCCTACTCTAAACCTACAAACAGATCAGATCAGCATGCAGCCTAAGCCAACTAATAGAGGGGCCCATAACAACTCTCATGTAATGTACCCTGGACAGGTCAAGAGTAAAACAACAATTATTTGCCAATCTGCTGGGAAATTCATGAAAGAGTAATGAACATCCAGATTCCAACTATTTGACATGAACATTGTAAATACACCAGTTCAGAACTTTTTAGTAAGATTAATCGGCATTTGCCTTGCCATTCAAATTGTCTTCAGAAGTTGCCATGTGTTTTGCATTTTCCCTTTGCAAATGCTTCCAAAGATTTTGAAAGAGGTTGAGTATGGTGACCTTGGAGAGAAAGCCATAAAATTCCGCCTACTTACTTCTCTTTGGACTTCAAAAAGGCCGGGCCCAACCTCAATGCATATTTAGGATCATTGTGCTGCCGGAAAATGAATCCTCTTAAAACAGAGATTAAAGCCGGAGGGAATGGTGTTCCCCTGCAGAACACAGTGCTACTTCTCTTTGGTCAATGAGCAGTTGATACTGTCCAAATATCCATCACAGCTCCCTAATTTCAAAGGAGAACCTCTTCATTCAATAGTAGACAAGACTTTCTTGCAGATGTTGAAATCTTAGTATTGTTTTTCCTCTGCTAAACAGTTATACTTTTTGTATATATTTAGAAGCTTTTCATGTCCATTGAAGGCCAGGGTTCCACAACTTCTTTTTATAGTACTTTTATCATTGCCATAGGTCCTACTTTGTTTAGCTGGGGTTGACTCTTGGATACATCTTTTGGTGTATCCGACAATAAGGTTAGCTTTTTTTATAGTAGTCTTCAAATGATGCGGTTGCCTTATGTCTGCCTGGTTTTGGAATTCGGAAAACTATCCAGTGCATATTCTACTGATTGCTTATAAAAACCCTCTGCTTTTGCAGTATGCACTAATGAAATAAAGAGCACCGCCTTGATTTACCACCTCCTGGAGTTTTGTTGCATATGTCTATGACCTAATAAGGTCTTTCAACAAATCAAGATTGAGTACTAATTAAAGCTGAACTGCAGGATTAAAAAAAAAAAAAAAGGTTTCTTAAAGTGACACTAAACGTAGTAGTTAAATCATAAAAATGTATTCAAGTACCTCAACTATTAACAAAAATGTATCACTTGGCTGTAGATCCACAAATCATCTCTGAGTTGGTGCTGACGCTGTCCTGCCTTCTGGAGGGTGGCTACTTTTTATATTTTGTCTTCCCTGGAGGGGGCCCATGGAAGACAAAATATAAGCACATTAAACTTCAACTTTATTCATAAAATTCTGAATACATTCAGGGATATGTATAGGTTATGCAAACTGCTCAGCCACTATACTATCCTCTTAAAGTACAGATATATGTGCCCGCATATTTTCCCAGGAATGACTCATAGAGACCAATAGCATCTTTTGCTGCGAATGGTAAAGGTGAATCAAATCTACATATAAAGGCAATGAAAGTCCCTTGGAAAGTGACAGACTAGTCGGCTCTGGTGCTTGTTATCACACTACAGATTCAGTACTGGGAGGTACATCACATGAAGCTAAACTCGGGGTATAAAAACTGTCATTGAAATATATTCCTCAATGCAACAGGCACCATCCCCTACAGGCGGCCTACCGGAAAGGGGCGGTTCGGATATAAGGAGAGAGCAGCAGTGACCGGTCTTTATTACAGTAAGCTCCTACACAGTGGCAAAGTTTCACGCTGAATTACTGTACAGATCTGGAAGAAATAAACAAAGCTCACCAAGATTCAAGAAAGAATGCCTCTTGTATTTAGACAATATTTGCTTATCCAGGAGTTTAGCTTTAAAAGGGAGGGTTCTTATCACCCAAAGTAGCCTCTTGTCATTACAGCTGGCACCCCCTGACTCTTAGGCCATCTTTACTGCAACCCAGGCATATTATAACTTCCTGCTCACATGTTTCGGTACAACAATTAGTGGGCCACAATCAGTGGTGTAACCAGAGTAGCAGGCGCCCGGGGCAGAACAAAATGTTGCGTCCCATACAACCGCCAGTGATATGTGGGGGTGTACAGGTACAATGAGAGCATCCTGGGACATGTCGTCATTGAACTACAAGTCCTTGCATGCCCTCATTGTCCCTGTACACCCTCCCAACATATTACCCAGGGAACTACAAGTCCCAGCATGCCCTCATTGCCCCTGTACGCCCCCCAGATATCACCCAGGGACCGGTGATATGTTGTCGGTGTACAGGGACAATGAGGGCATGCTGGGGCTTGTAGTTCCCTGTATGATATGAGGCTGTATATATTACTGTCCACCTGAAAATACTAGTAATACAATGCCCAGGGCCATCTTTATCAATAATTGAGCCCTGGGCAAGATTTTGCTGATGGGCCCCCACAACCCTCCCGTCTCCATCACCGGTCACACCCTAGGGCAGATGCACAGGATGGCAGTGTGGTAGATGTGAGTGTGATGGGGTGTTATAGAACATAGAATAGAACATAGTTGAACTTGAAAGTTTCAAGTTCAACTATGTTCTATTCTATGTTCCAAAATGGCAAGTAGTCTCCTCAACTGTCTGATCATGTCCTCCTGCTTTGTGTCAGTTCACACGGCTGGAGGAAGCACAGGGGAGGCTGTGAAAAAAAAGCACATTAATCAGTAACCTAATCACAGGGACCCTTGGTCTCTCTCTCTGTAATATTAAGCTGCTTTTCACTGGGTCCTCACGCCCGAGGCCCCAGGGCGGCCCCATTACTGCCTGCAAATCTTTTGTTCACCGACGGGCCTGCCGGGCGGCTGAAAACCCCCCCCCCCCCCCCGTCTCTGCGCCCGGGACAGCCGCTATTTCGCCCCCCCGGTTGTTACGCCACTGGTCACAATTCAATATGCTACTATGTACACCATCTAAGGACAGTCTTTAGAACAAGTTCTGCAAGTTGATGGTCCTGCCAAATGTTCCAGGTAAGCTATAAAATTAATTAGAACTAATTGCTATTGGAAAAAAGATAAAAAGATAAACGAGTACACAGTTGATCAACAAAGGGGCAATTGTAATCTATGACTGAAAAAGTAGAAGTACTCACTTTTATTCATATTTTAGTGCAGTCCGTGTGCAGGACTGCAACCTAATTACACAACTTCCTGGCAAAGCACATGCCCATGTTTGGCACTGCCCAGCCTAAGGATTACATGTCCTATGACAATATTCATGACAACATTCAAGGAGACACATCACCTCTAGATCCAGAAGATGGAACCAAGACAGGAGGTCTCCTGGTGCACTGCCAAAGACCCACTGTATACTGTGTACAGGATGAATCTGGAAAATCAGGGACATCAAGTTCAACTGGGATAGAGTGTAGCAGAGTTTCCCATTTACTCACCATTCTCAGATACAGACTCAAGCCTCTAAATCACCATTTTTAAAACTCCCTGGGTTCCTGGACACACCCAGGGTGTATAAGCTCCTCAGCTTCCCTCATTCAGGGAGGCCACACCTGATTAAGAATGGGTAGCTGGGCAAGTAATCTGCAGCTGGGTGAGTGGCCCTCCATTGTCAGAACCAGCATGTGGACAGCCAGGCCAGGGCCTAATATCTGACAGGTTCTTGGGAAGACCAAGCTACTGTAGGGTGCTCTTCCCCGATTGCTACTAGAGTACTCCAGTTCCAGTGGGGTTGCCCCTGGGCTCTGGATCCCTCTAGCTGTTCACCTGTTTAACCAGAGCTACCCTGGACATACTGGACACATTTTTGCAGCTTTCATAATCATAGTCTGCAGTGTATGCATGTTCTTTGCCACCCTAAACCTGTTTTGCAATATTGTTTCTAACTTTGCATTTGTTTAGTAAACTACACGTTACATTTAGTCACTGTCTGATCATTCATTCGGCTGATTACCAGTTTTGTTAGAATAATTAATGTGAAGTGACACAAATGCGCTGTGTGTACTAGACCATTTGCTATTCATGCAAAAAACAGGCATTTGTTTTGCAAAGCGTTTGTAAAGCTTTATTAATGGGAAGCAAACATCTGTTCTTTATGCCCATGTAAATTAGGCCCTATACTTTCCTCTTCTGGTTGGGGGGGGTGGAGTCTGGCCATTCACTGGGGCACTGCAGCTTGTCAACTCTTAGGCCTCATTCACACGAGAAAAGGCCGGCACGTACAGTGCTGCGTACATGGCCATATCGGGCAGCTCCCGGGAAGGACAGGTGCTGCGTGTGATTAGTACGCAGCCCCTGTCCTTCTGTATAGGAGTACGCGGCCGTATGCCACCCTACGCTCACCCGCCCTGCACGTTCATGCGGGTGTCTTTACTCGTACGCTGACAGGATGGATCCTGTCTGCGTCTGAGCCGGGACACCCGCACCCGTACGGACCTGCACTTAGGGCAGCCGCGTACTCCCATCACACGCAGCACCTGTCCTTCCTGGGAGCTGCCCAAAACAGCCATGTACGCAGCACGGAGCTGTACGTGCCAGCCTTTTCTCGTGTGAATGAGGGCTAACAGATAATGCAGTAGTAATCTGCTTGGGGGGTGATTTATACTAATGCTATGTGATAAGGCATTGTGATACCTGCAGTACAGTACAGTACTGTGCACATAGCATGTGTTGTTGTACGCTTTTGTATATTAAAGGAGACACTGACACCTATGCAGGGCAAAGTAACTCTGGAAAGGGCATCCCCCAACCCCATATACTGACTTTAGCTGTGCCCTCTCATAGCTCTTTGCTCCTCTGTAGCTGGCAAGGCTACCCAGTTCTTTTGGGCAGGGAAAAGCATGTGACCTGCTCTCCTGTGACAGTGCCCGGGCCTAGCAACCAATCTCTAGGCCCAAGGCATATCTAACACCGGTTACAGAGCAGCAAGGAACCTCTTTCAGGTGTGCTGTCAGCTAATTCAAAATAAATGCACTAAAACATGATGTGGCAACACATAGCATGAATGGGCCTTAAAGACACATCCTGCTGAAGGCCTAAACAGGCACCCTCCTACCCAGACACAAGCAGTGTTCCGCCTTGCCTCGGACCACCCATTCTTGACCCTGCTAAAGTGACCAGTCTAAACAGACGGCGTACCCATCCCACTACTCTAAATCTTCTAATCAAAGAGCAAGGCTTCTCCTGTGCTACAAAAATTCTTCTGTCATGGTTGCATAGCGTTACACTGTAGAGTGGACATCAATTACCTATGTACACAGCCACCTAAAACAATCTAAATAGGTTTATTCTACTTTCAATAAAATGTTATTTTCCAGATGATTTAGATAAGAATGAATAAATAACAAAAAAGAAAGCTAATGAAATTGGGCAGTCTGAAGTCCCCAAAATTGTTCCTCCCTATACCCCGACCTACGTGGCCTTCTCATAAATCCCAAACTGTACACAAGAACACATCTGTAAGAGAAGTACTAGAAACAACTAAGAAAATGCTAAGATTTTTCCACCTCACCTGTCCATTTAATGAAATCACAGCCTCTCCAAGACACTGTAGGTATTTGTTGGTCAGGAGTTGGGTGACACAAATGAGCTTAACTGAATCTAGAATTTTCTGACCTTCCCTGGGTTCACGACTCAGTTTACTGTGTTTTCTCTGATAACATCTCCAGTAATCTCATATGGCATGAGATAAGCATCATCAATGGGGATAGACCTGTACGTGTAACATAAACCAGGGCTTAATACTACAACTGCATCAGCAGTGAAAAACCACACTGGAAACTGTATACAGAGGGCAGAGCTGATTAATACTAGAGATCCCGGGGGGCCACTTGTCAATGCTTACTAATGCTCTGTATGTTCCAATACTGCCTGATTCAACAAAGAAAAACATCTGAAAATAATCAGAGCTTCTACTAGGCTTGCATCAAGATAACAACAGCAAAATAAGTTTGAAGGTTCATTGCATTACTTTGTCTTTTAAAGTAGGACTCTGCTAAGCCGAGCAATATTTTTCAGCGGTGTGTTAAAAGTTTACCCGGCAGTACATTTTGATGTGACATTTTCCATGCTTAAGTTAGCCGTACACTGTTATATTTTTTTCGTTCAAACTGCGCGCGGAACGAAAAAATAAAACAGATTCCTCCATCCACCATAAACTGTGTGGATGGACAAATCTCCTACTGGGCTACTGTACTCAGACAATGGTGCACCTGATCAGTGATGGCAGCCCAATAATACCATCATTGTTTGCCCCCAAATTTTCAGTCGAAGGATCCTGGATGGACAGCTGCCATCGGAAACACCCACTGAGGAAATTTCGACCGATTCATCAAAAATCAGGCAAAATTTGCACAGTGCATGGCCAGCTTTATTCTCCCATATTGTCATGAAAATACTTTATATAAGGATTTGTTGATTCACTCTCTGGGAGCATTTTGTATGTCTAACAAGGTTAATAGGGAGTATGTATGAGTAGAGCAATTCTGCTGAAATTGATTTTGATGCACAGTTACCAATTTTGTTGCCGGAGAGATTTTGCCTATGTGAATATTCACTCACTGAGTTGCTTAGGTGTATTTTGTTTGGAAAGAAAAAATCTACCCTTTTCTTCTCTTCAATTAGTGGGTATTTTTAGGGTGGTTTGAATCATGGGTTAAGGGCTCATTCACACCATCTGTGCAATTTGCCTTGTCATGGATGGTGACAGTTCACTGCGTTTCGATGGTGTGCTTTAAAAAAAAGTACAGCATGCAATACGGGGGTACAACGGCATCGCACTGCGGTAAGCCCATAAAAGTTAATGAAATGTCACTTGTGACTTTTTAATAAAGTTCTAAAAAAAAAAAAGAAAAGAAACGACCGAGCGCATCGGTGCTGTATGGGCACATGCACACCAGCAGCCGTGTGGTTGAGCGAGGCTGCTGGTGTGAACAAGACCTAAAGTGAGCCCTGCAGTCACACAGTCAAATAGGGAGTCCCACCGCACTCCTGACCGAGAAGCCCCATATTATGTGGTGGGGTGTTGAAGTGGCCGCGGATGGCACAGCCAAATACTTGCGAAATAGAATAAATGGTCACCAGCACTCCAAGCTTTCTTCAAAACAAAATACTTTTATTCATTTTTGAAGGCCATATCACCATACGTGGCAATGTTTCCGAACCTGTCTGGTCCCTTCATCAGGCAAACAAAAGTGATGCAGTCAGATGGGGTACAACCGCATTGCGCTGCGGTGAGCCCATAAAAGTTAATGAAATGTCACTTATCAGTTTAAACGGGCCCGGTGCCAGTGACGTACTATGGTTAAAAAATAACAAAGTTATACTCCCCCACGGCTTGCTCTTAGACTAGTTCCTTCCGTCTGTCTCCTCCTCCACTGCAGTGATGGTATGTCCATCTGCACCCTCACGTTATATAAACCCTTTATTGAACGTGATGACTCACTGGAACTTAAACTGCTGCAGTGGAGGGGGAGAGAGGCTGGGGGAATTTCAATTGAGCAAAACTCTAAGAGTGAATGTGGTTTTTGTTCATTCCAAAATTGAATGTTAAATGATCATGAAAATCAAATGAAATTTCAAACAAGTCTCTGACGGTATTATCAAATGTTCCAATGGGATTGCTCGAAAATCTACACATGTATACACTACTTAATCAATTGCATTGTAAGTACATGGCGCTTGAAAAGCTTCCGCCAGGGAGTGACAGCTAACAGTGGCAAGATTCCACAGACGGCAGTTGAATGTAAATACAGCAAGTAGGGGGCTGGTCCAATAGCCAGCCTGCTATTGGCCATTTCAAATTGCAATAGCCAATAGCAGGCTGGCTATTGCACCCGCCCACTGCTTGCTGTGCCCTCCTCCCAGCGTGGAGGAGAGAGCTAGGGGATCCAAACAACTAATCGATCATGAGAATAGTTGACAACTATTCTCATGATCGATTATTATCGATTAATCGATTAGTTGGTTGCAGCCCTACTTTATTACCTGAGTATAATGTTTTATTGACAGCGGTTACATACACATACACAGTTGGCAGACCAGAGTGGCAGAGCATGAGGTAAGGGACATCTGCTCCCATTGAGAATAACAGTGAAGTCTAAAAAAGTGAAATTACATCTATTTTGGCCCCTGGGGGCTATGCCTAATACAAACACATCCTAGAGATATTACCATCGCACACCAAACCGGTAGTCACCCTCAAATATAGCATGTTGAAACAACTGGTGGATGGCACCACAGCAGTCAGATAAAAATATGTTGCCAGCACCCCTCGTCTTCTGCAATTAAATCGTTTGTTCCGCGTGTTAAACAAAAAGCGCCTATTTCTAATTTAAAAAACATTCCCTTAAGCTGGCTATACACTGTGCAAATTTTGCTCAATGGGTGGCCCTGTTGGTAGTACTCCGTCCAGCATCTTTCGATCAGAAAATCGAAGGAGTTTGTCAGAATGTTTTCGGGCAAACAGTGATGGCAGCCAACCGGGTATTCTGATGGTGGCACGTCTGCCGCTGTCAGAATACAGTAGCACAGCAGGAGATAGTTTAGTGTTTAGTGTGGATAAAAGAATCTGTTATATTTTTTTCATTCAGTCCACAGTTTGAACAAAAAAAATATAACGGTGTATGACCAGCTTTAAGGTGTGCCCCCCCCCACAATGCTTGTTTTTGTGTAGTGGACCTTTGTAAAGCACTTTCACTTACCTGATCCTCGCTCTTGCAGGCTCCAAGACCAGCGCTCACAGTCTCTTCCTAGGAATGTAGAGGTCACCAGCACTCCAGCACGACAGCGACACCTGAGTCAGTGCAAATCCATTTATTTGATAAATGTCACTAAGAATAACAAGCGCTTTCGGGGACGCACAGGGTCCCCTTCATCAGGTATAGAGTAGACAAGTAGTACTCTACATTCCTAGTTGTTTCATTTGCGGCGCCATCCGCTGTCATTTTGAGCACCCGTTTACTTTCTTTGGGATTTCCGGTAAGGAGTTCTACAGGATTCAAGACTGTTCTGGCTCGCAGTATCTTCCTGCCTCCGCTCTGAGGCCCGCTGATGTCATCACGTACAAAGCAGGGCCCACAGCCTGCACTATACATCAGAACGATATGGGACAGGTATGTTCCGACTGCTGGGAAGCGGGGATCAGGTAAAGTAAATCAAGAAAAAGTCCTTTATAGGATACCCCTTAGATAAAAAGAAGCAGTTAACCCTTGCAGTGCGGGGGGCAGTTGGCCCCACTACTAGGGTAGGTTTTTGTTTTGGGTTTTTTTACCCAGAAATAAGCTTTAACCTATTAAAAACACACACATAGATACACACACACAAGACACACTGTGGCTTCTAATTGCAGCTATGCAGAAATGATGCCAAATGCATCACTAGAGTCACTGTGAGGGGGCTGGCTACGCAAATGAATATATAAATAGAGATATTTTTAAAAAATCCAGCCTGTTATTATTGTGTAGGCCTCAAAATGTGCGCTTCATTTTCATTTTGTTCATTAGAATAAGAATAACGAATTGCTCTTGTCACACAATGGTAACATTACTGTAAAAATAGCTAATTACACAGGGGCCATTAAATTTCTATACTATATATGTATCAAGCACCATAAGGCAGAATTATGTAAATGAAGCTCTTTGCTATAAATGTAATTAAATGTGATATACTGACTGCGCAGATAGAATAATAATTAAAGAACATTCTTTTGATGTCACATGAACTGTATTTACTGATCCTTTTGTGATCAATCCCCAATAGATAACTGCATTTAAGGCTTGCATGTATATGGACATCTGCCCCACATAACTCACAGGAGGGGTCAATGAGTCCGAAAGCAACTTTGCAAACCCTTCATTGGCAACTAAACAATGCCGGGGGGAACATTCCAAAGGCCCTACATCCAACTTGCACTATTTGTTTTATTATTTTTATTTGTTTGGCTTCTTTTTGTTTTTTTTATACCCTGCTTTGTCCTGTGCAGATGACCTATGCATTTACTACAGGGTCAGTGATCTTCTTCTGTTCAATGCAGCTGGTATAACAAACTGGGACAAGACACAATGCAGCTCAATCACAGGGGTCAGGGGAAGATGGTGTCCACATACAAGGGCCTTAAAGGTTCATGCACTGAACGCAAAAGCACATTGTAAGAAAATACAACTGCTGGGCCGTGCACGTGTAGCCCAGGTCATCATAGCAACACGTTTTGTAGGCCACAAGATTTTAGGATTTGGTGCACCGAACTGCCATGTAGCACTGGGATGTTTGGGCATTGTTCACTAAAGAGAAGAAACACATCTATTCTGCGTGGTCCTAGACAACTATACTGCAAATATTACTACATACCAGGGGCGGTCAAATGAATATGGTATTCAAGAGCCAGTCTGTCCAAACCAGGAGCCAGCAGGATTTTTTTTAGGAGCCAGCCTGATTTCTCATTGACAACAATGAGAGAAAACCTAAAAAGTTTGGAGTTGGCTGTCATTTCTAAGGGGCATTGGCGAGCTGGCTTCTGGGATTTGTCTAGCCCTACCATACACTAACTGTGTATGTTCACAAATATTGTATATGCTTATTTGTATCAGCGTCCAGAGTGGCAGCCATGAAGTGGGGGACATCTGCTCCCAATGAGAGTTAGGCGACATCTATTCTGGCCTCTGGGGTTTACATAGTTACATAGTATTTGAGGTTGAATAAAGACACAGGTCCATCAAGTTCAACCTTTCTGTGCCTGTATGTGATTGTACATGTGTGTGTGTGTATATGAATCCTTGTGTGGTCTAGTTTTTAAAAGTACCTGTACCTATGTATGTTGCGTTCTCTGAGGAAGGTATCTAAATGCTTTTTGAATTTACACTAAATACAAACACATACTAAAGATATTACCATTGCACGCGAAACCGGTAGTCACCCTCAAATATAGCGTGTTGAAACAACTGGTGGATGGCACCATAGCAGTCAGATAAAAATATGTTGCCAGCACACCTAGGACCTCTGCAATCGAATCTTCTTTAACTACCTCTATGAATAAGCCACATTGGTGAAACGCGTAAGAGGTTCTGCTGGTTCTGTGGAGCTTGTTTGTGATGTATACACCATTTTGGATTACAAAAAAGACTGGAGTTGCTTGCCGATACCTGTGGAGTTCGGCCATTTTTGGATCTCACGCCTTTATTGATGTTTGTTCAACGTGTCAAACAAAAAGCGCCTATTTCTAGTTTATAAAAAATACCCTCAGCTGGCCACAAACTGTGCGAATTTTGCTCAATGGGTGACCCTGTTGGCAGTACTCCTTCCAGCATGTTTTACATCAGACGTCCTCCTTTCACATTAGAGTCCTCCTTTACATTAGGGTCCTCCTTTACATTAGGGTCCTCCCCTTTCACATCAGAATCCTCCCTTGCATAAGGAGCCCCTATGTTTTATATCAGTCCCCCCTAACACTGAGATCCACCTTCAAATCAGAGACCCCTTCTTTCACATCAGAGTCCTTTCTTTCATATCAGGAGCCCCTTTAATCAGAAGCCTGCCTGCACCTTGGGAATACATGATGCTGTGCGGAAATTTAAAGGGCACCCCTGAGAAAGGCCACGGCACCCTGGTTGAGAGAGGCCGATTTGTAATTTACGCAACGTGAACAAGTCACTAATGACACAAACTAACATGAATGCATATTATACAACACAAATATATCTGCCCTTAAAGAGATCCTCTCATGTATTGAATGCTTTCTGAAAGGCCCATAGCTGTAAAATGAAACTTATTACTTAAACTCTAGTTCCACCTTTGCAGTTGAATTTGAGAAAACCCCACTAAGCATCTGTTATGTGTTTCCATTTACACAGCACACCTATTTTTTTTATTATTATTATTATCATTTTAGATGTGTCTGTGTTGCAGCCTTTGCAAGCTTCTCTCTCATTTTCCAAGTGTCAGGAAACTCTGTCTAATAGAAAAATGTCACCAGCACACCATAAGTTGAAAAAGCAAAATATTTTATTGCCAATAGCTGTATCTCATTGGCAAGCGCTTTCGGGGCCTCGCAGGATCCCCTTACCATAAGGCTCCAAATGGCACTCAAACGGCACGCAAACTCTAAAATCTTTACAACTGTACGGATTCTGCTGGTTGCGACTATTACTATACGCGTGGAATCCGCCAAAAAATCGCACTTGTACTATTTTGCGGGACGCACAGTTTCGTACCCTGCGGCCACCACAAAAGTCTGAACAATGCACATGAAAGTGCATTGTTTTTTATGTTTAAAGCGGTGGCGTGCGTATACGTACGCCCGAATACGTGTGGACAACCCTTCTTGTGTAAATGGAGCCTTAAGCATTGTACAATACAGAGGCAGACATAACCATACTCAGCTTTTAATTTTGTATGTGCACACTGCAAGCCTGGAAAAAAAAACTTCAACCATTAACCTGCTTAGATTTCAAATATGATTTTTCTTTCAAAGATGTCAAATACTTAACAGCTTTGCAGTCCATTTATCCCTGAAGAACAAGTACTTGATTGCCAATCAGATGCAGTCACTGTTCAGTTATTCTGATACTGGCATAAGCTATCTATGTGATAGCCAATATACAGTGACAGGTCCTCTTATGGGGGTCATCAGGGGTCTCTAAGACCCCTAATGTCACCTAGGGACCCCCAGAGAAGCTGATGAAGCAGAGATCTAATTTACCAGCTTCTCCCCGGCTTCTGTAGCCAGGAATGACAGCTGAATGTGGAAGTGATATAATATACATCACTTCCTGCATTCAGACACCGGAGAGGAGGTCGGAGGGAGCTGATATACTGATCTACCTCTGATCTCCAGTGACAGAGCCACCGCGCCAGTTCCGGCTCGCATCGGGCACAGAGGAGCTCGGGATTGGCATCAGCGATGGGGGGGGGCGTGCACCCACACACATAATACAAGCGATCGGGCTTCTCTACAGACGCCGGAACTCCTGTATGTAAACAGCCATTGGTTGCTGTTTACATTTCAAACAGATTTCCCGTTCGTGTGCGGTGCCTAGCGGGAAACGACGTTTAAAAATGCCCACCCGCATTCAAGAAGCCACCGTCCAGCCTTTGTAATTACAACAGCTGGATGGCAGGTGGTTACTATACCATTCCTTAGATGTGGTGGCTATATTAAACTCTATAATTTGGATACAGTAATTCGATCTTCTAATAGTTGATGGGGTCACATTGATTTCGACCGTAGTGACAAAAAAAAAAAATCAAAGGAGCAGGATGGGAAACTTTTCTCTAACAAAATTCTAACAGTGATTGTGAATTTTGTTTAATGAACTCCAATTATTTCCAAAAATCAAACAAAATTTTGCAACGAGATTCTACACATCTCTGATGGCATCATCAAATGGTCTGATAAGATATATTTATATGAACATTAGTACAAAAATTCACTGGTGTATGACCAGCTTAGGTTTTTATATGTCAGGCTTTTTTTTCTAGATTTTCCCCTGGTGATCCTGCCAGTAACACACTTCCTGTATGGGGCTAATAACAGAGCGCAGGGGCCTGGGGTGGCAACGCTGCAGAGGCATGAGGCCATGTAGAGTGGAGTGAGTGGTGACCGGGGGTGGGTGGTGGCTTAGGGTCCTAAAAAGGTGACATACCATTACAGGATATGTGACCCGCACCAGCTAGGTCCTGTCCCCCAACCCTGGCCATGCTGATGAGGATTACTCAGTAAACTCAGAGCAGACATGGCTTACTGAGTAGAAGAACGGGTGGCAACTCTGCAGAGGTTCTATGAGCCTGCAGTTTATTTCCACCAATGAAAAAGGAGGATGACTTACTGGCAGGATCAACAGGTAATTTATTTATAAGGAAGCATTTTAATTTAACTTACAAATGGCACACAGACATTAAAATAATTGTTGGAAAACACTTTCAATGGTATATTTCACAGACCAAAATTGAGCAAATGAGAGAAGAAGTTCCTTGTTAGGTATTCATGTGGTCCTGAGACCACAGAGCACCAGTGACACCTCTAGATCTATTTTTATTGTTCCTTATATCCAGGAATGCAGAACTGGGCAAATGACAGATATGTGTTTGCAGTGCCATTATGGAAAGATCAGCATGCTAGAATTATGTCAGACGGGTTTTCTGGTTTAGAATGGCATTCATTTTTAGAGGCGTTTTCCCCCCGTCCTTCTTTGCTGTTGTGGAAATAGGAATTGCAGCTGCAAGGGCCTTTGTATCTGTGAGAGTTCCTTACCAGCTGATCATTGGAGTGTGTGAGTCAGCCGTCCTATTCTCCCCAGCAACAGCTGGGGGAGCCAATCAAGAGAGAGGGTAAAGTTCTAGAAACAGCAAGACTCCAATGGTGAGCTAACTCAAGTGAGGAAGATGTTGCCCGGGGTAGGCAACCTTGGCACTCCAGCTGTTGTGGAACTGCTATTCCCATGAGGCATTGCAAGAGTCTGACAGCCACAGGCATGACTCCCATAGATAGAGGCATAAAGGGATTTATAGTATCATCACAGCTGGAGTGCCAAGGTTGCCTACCCCTGGTGTTGCTTCTAGAGCTGGGGACCTGGTGTTGCCTCTAGAGCTGGGGACCTGGTGTTGCCTCTAGAGCTGGGGACCTGGTGTTGCCTCTAGAGCTGCGGACCTGGTGTTGCCTCTAGAGCTGCGGACCTGGTGTTGCCTCAAGAGCTGCGGACCTGGTGTTGCCTCAAGAGCTGGGGACTTGGAAGCCCTATTCTGTTTAAGTGCACCCACAGGGTCATAAAGAGCTCATATGGACCCTGGGAGTGAGAAATGGGACTGAGCACTAGTGGAATACATATTAAGTAAAGGCAAAATTGATGTTGAGCCTTGAAATGCACGGGAGACTTAACCAGGGCCTGATATAGAAAATACTCCTCAGTGTGTTGAATCCTTGGTGATAAGAGTGGTAGGACATGTTACGGAAAAGCTGTACCCATAAGGAGGTTCACATAATTAACAGTTGCCTAAAAAGAAAAAAAAAACAAAAACCTATAACAAGTAAAGCTGGCCGTAAACCTATAGTTTCTTCTTGTTCAGCCCCACAGAGGGCAGTTGACTGATACAGTCACTGTTTACCTGACAATTTTCGGCTCGGTTCCTTCAACAGAAGCTGATTAAAAAAATCAACGTATGTCTATGGAAGTGGTGCTGACAGTGCCAAACACAGCTCGAACTTGGGCCAAGTCAGCAGGACTTGACTGAAATTTTGAGTAGTGTATGGCCAACTTTACAAGAAAAATAAAGTGGTGAAAGTAATACATTTGTCTTCCTAGTCTGATGACTGATAGTGAGCCACCCTTAAAAGAGAGAAAACTAAAGTATGTGAGTAATCTTATGAGGAGTTAGCAGTTAACCAAGTTTTCGGTTTCACTAATATCTCAATTTTGGCTCAAGCCAGACCATATTCTTATCCATTCCAATGATGTGACATCCTGAGCGCCCTCACTGGTGCCAGCGTCTTCTGACCAGCTTTTCCCATCTCCAGGATAATCAACCATCATTACTGCCCTGGCCAGGATAATATAACCCCTGCACATTCGTACAGTTCAATCATTCATCCCAGCACCCAGGATTGTACACTGCGCAGCTCACTGTGCAGTTTAGTTTAAAGAGACTAAGAGGGTTATTCACAAAGCTGCCGAAGGCAGCCGAGTGAATAACCGACCCGAAGTGAGACCAACGCTGTTCGGCTATTCACTGCAGGCTTGCACGGCTGATTTCAGCCGTACAAGGGATTAAATCAGCCGTACATCGGCTTGCTTCGGCTCGGCCGAACATGCTTAGCATGCTCCGCTGAGCCGAAGTGCAGAAGGAGTTCGATTCCTGCCAATGCAACATCTGGATCAGCTGAGCCGAACCTCTGGCAGGCTTCTCGCTGCCGTTCGGCCTATTCTCATAGGGGCCGAACGACAGTGAGTGAATAGCAGAATGCCACCGAGCGGCATTCGGCTCGACTATTCTGCTCGGTACCTCCGTGGTACCGAGCAGAATAGTAAAACAATGAAAAAAGTTGGGAAAAAAAAGCGACAGCTAGCTCTGCCCAACTGTTTCCTATTAGCCGGGACCTGCTAGAGCCAATGAATAACAACTTGACGGAGCCGGCCGTGATCTCATGGCTGGCTCCGGCCAGTTGCAATGACAGTTCAGCATCCCCAAGTAACCTGGGGACGCTGATCTGTCATTGCACCTGGCCGAAGCCAGCAGTGAGATCACGGCTGGCTCCGCCCAGCTGTCAGTTGCGAGGCATATGAAGTTGCGAGGCAAAGCATATGCCTTCGGCTCGACCAGCTTCGAGAGCTGTACGGGCTATAGTGAATAGCCCGTACAGCAGCCCCTCGGTTCTACTAAACCAAAGGGCTCAGGCGGCCGAAGCTAGCCGAAGGATCAGCCGGAGCTATGGCTGATTCTTCAGCTAGCTTTGTGAATAACCCCCTAAATGTTTTTAAGCTATTTTAAATGCTGATTAAACTTACAATGAATGCTGCTCCTTGATGTTTAAAAGTGTTGGTTTCTGCAGAATCAGCGGGTCCCCTGAACACTGGCCCTGATACCTTGTTTTAGGGGGGCTCCTTTACCCTGCAGCATCTTACGTAGCCACCCTTGTGTGTGCTAGTACGCTGTGTGTCTCCACAAACACACAGGCACAACAAGCCAGAAAACTCCCACCCCCTTCCCTCTGCTCCTCTTCCCTTCTCCAAGCTAGTAGATGGACAGCTGCTGGAGACTGTGCTATCTCTTGTGATCTTGTATTAGACAGGAAGTTCAGGGAAGCGGAGCTAAAAGAGTTGGAGCTGTTTTTCTACAGGATGACTGTAAGTGCTTGGGCAAAAATGTAAAGAATTATTTTGCTGGGCAATATATATTTGTTTGATCCGGATTCATTATTGAAAAAGGTTTAAGCAGTTACCGTATATACTCGAGTATAAGCCGTCCCGAATATAAGCCGAGGGTGGGAAATGAGGCAGCTACTGGTAGATAGATACCAATAAAATTACATTAATATTTATTTAAAAGAAAAATAACCTAGCTCTGTAAGTGGAAAAGGGGGTACAGGGCTACATATCATGTACTACGGATCATTTAACCCATTCATGTTAGCAGAGGATCATTGTAAATGTATTGTCTGCACTGTATTAGCAGTATATACTACATATAGAGTATATACTGCTAATACAGTGCAGACAATACATTTACAATGATCCTCTGCTAACATGAATGGGTTAAATGATCCATAGTACAGGGCTACATATCATGTACTACGGATCATTTAACCCATTCATGTTAGCAGAGGATCATTGTAAATGTATTGTCTGCACTGTATTAGCAGTATATACTACATATAGAGTATATACTGCTAATACAGTGCAGACAATACATTTACAATGATCCTCTGCTAACATGAATGGGTTAAATGATCCATAGTACAGGGCTACATATCATGTACTACGGATCATTTAACCCATTCATGTTAGCAGAGGATCATTGTAAATGTATTGTCTGCACTGTATTAGCAGTATATACTACATATAGAGTATATACTGCTAATACAGTGCAGACAATACATTTACAATGATCCTCTGCTAACATGAATGGGTTAAATGATCCATAGTACAGGGCTACATATCATGTACTACGGATCATTTAACCCATTCATGTTAGCAGAGGATCATTGTAAATGTATTGTCTGCACTGTATTAGCAGTATATACTACATATAGAGTATATACTGCTAATACAGTGCAGACAATACATTTACAATTATACTAACATGAATGTATTAAATGATCTGTATGTAGCCCTGTACCCCCTTTTCCACTTACAGAGCTAGGTTATTTTTCTTTTAAATAAATATTAATGTAATTTTATTGGTATCTATCTACCAGTAGCTGCCTCATTTCCCACCCTCGGCTTATATTCGGGACGGCTTATACTCGAGTATATACGGTAATACTACTGGAAGAAGTTTGTGAGGAGGGAGGTAAGAATCTTTTATTGCAGAAGAGACATACTATAAAAAATAATCACTTCCTTCTCGCCAATTTTTAAATTTAGACTGAAGTTCTGCTTTTAAGAGACCATAAAAAAGCAACAATGGCATCGCTCTGATCTCTTCCAAGCTCACAAGAAACCTCTGTTTTTTTTTAACCAGAGTAGTTGGAACAGTTTCATTTTTTTGCTGGCTACCCTGAAATTGTGCCAGAGAGCATTTGTATTGTCATACATTTTGTATCATAAAAGGGAAACTTTTGCTAGAACATTCTATTCAACAAAAATCTTCCCATAAGCTCATACGAGTGTATCTGCGTGTACCAATTTATGCATGGTGTTTACCTGTAAAAGACTCCCTTGTGTAGACATCCAAAAGCCCTTAGACTGCTGGTGGGCACCACTATCTTAGATGTGAAGGCAGCAGCCCCAGCAAATTAAGAGCTTTCACTCAAACGGCACTCCATAGCAGGGGTAGGCGAAATCTGGCACTCCAGCTGCGGTGAAACTACAAATTCCATCATGCATCTGCTTCTGGAAGTCATGCCCGTGGCTGTTAGAGTCTTGCAATGCCTAATGGGATTTATAGTTGCACCACAGCTGGAGGGCCGGAGTTTGCCTACCCCTGCTCTATAATATTTATTTTTGCTTGTGTGAGGCAGAGGAGCTGGACCAGCACAAGGAGTAATTAGAGGAAAAGACTATGAATTGAAAAAGGGTGGGGGGGGGGGGGCGGGGCT
>NW_017308178.1:188789-194268 GCF_000935625.1 Nanorana parkeri | reverse complement strand
CCATGAATAATAAATAAATAAAAAGTTCAATAAAATAATAATAAATAAAAAATTATTTGTGAAAGGAAAAATGCAAATAAGCATTTAAAATTTATTTTTCTGTGCATTTGCCTGCAATTTTTTAAGATGGTGACAGGGTCTATATAAAGTGTAGAATGAGTGATGTGCTTTCTATTTTCTCCTTTTCTGGCAAAATTACCTGGTAACCCTACCAGACCCGCAGTATCTACATATCTTTGGGGCAAAGGGTGACATCACTGAATTGAGCCCATGCAATTTTCCACAATTTTCGGCTGAATGACTCTGGGCTATTGGCAAGGAAATTCTGGGAAGCAGTACATTTTAGAAGAACAGAGAATATCAACTTTACAGACAACCAGGGGGTAGAATTACTAAAGTATAATACCAATCAACCAATAAAGTATAATAACATTCCCCAAAACTCATTGGATATATGAAGTTGGCACAGGCTAAGCCTTAATAGGCACATATATATAAAACACATTCATTTGCATTGCTATTATTGCCCCTTGTAAAATTCTCCAACGGTGATCTATCTGTGCATTGACAAAAAGCATGCATTATATACTATTACACAGCATTTCACTTCTGGGCTATTTTAGTAAAACATTAGTTAATGTATAGGATGCCTGTAGAGAAATAAATCTGTACACTTTATAAGGGCAGGACCTGGTGGCGTATGAACTCTGTAAAGCAATGGGAAATAATTTTACACTATATAATAAATACATTTACAAAAAAAACAATCTGAAAAATCTGAATTCTGAGTTATTGCCATAGGCTACTGATATGAAAATTCAAAAATAATATAAGAATATATATGTAGTAATATAATATATAGTGCAGTATATATAGTAATATATCTATATCAATCAGTTTTCCTACACAAACAAACACAGAACATGCCAATTCCATACAGATACATTGCTGGCAGTAACTGAATCTAGGACCAGGTATTGCAAGGACATAGCGCTGCATGCTAATGCCGACATGCTGACTAAAAATAATAATAAATACAACAAAAACTGTAAAGATTTGATATTAATGATAATAGTTTCCATTATCATTGTATTAGTACAACACAGCCTTAAATCCTTTGGCTTCCACGGGTACATACTATACCTTTTGACAATCAATGGGTTAAACAAGCTGATCTTATTATACATTTTAACAGCTGGTTTCTCTCTGTTTAGTACATCCCCCCCCCATCCCGTCTCTTTGCAGCTCTCAGGGTCCCATGGCTCCCCTGGATCCTCAGTCAGCTTGGGACCACTGCATGATATCTCAGGATGGAGAGGATTGAGAGATCAATGTCCTCTGCAGCAAGTGTCCTCTGTGGGAAGTACAAAATCAGGCATACTTTCTTTTTATTCAATAGGGCTTTTAAAAAATGTTTTGGTTCGGAGGGCATGTACTGAATTTTAAGTCCATAATGTCTGTTTGTGAGAAGTGTGAAAAATGGTCAAGAAGCAAAAGGGTTAAAATCAATAGAATTTTTTTGAGAACAAAATAGTAAAAAAATAAATAAAGCCCATTAATGCAAATATTTACACTTACAGGGTTATTCACAAAGCTGCCTAAGGCAGCCGTGTGAATAACCGATCGGAAGTGAAGTAAGCCGAACGCTGTTCAGCTATTCACTTCAGGCTTGTACAGCTGATTTCAGCTGTATATTGGCTGAAATCACCCGTACATCGGCTTGCTTCGGGTTGAAGCAAGCCGATGTGCAGAAGGAGTTTGCAGAAGGAGTTTGACTCAGCCGATCCAACATCTGGATCGGCTAAGCCGAACCTCCTGCAGCCTCCTCGCTGCTGTTCGGCCTATTCTTATAAGCAGGGCTTGAAAAATCCACTCGTCCGCATGTCCGTGACAAGAGGACGGCGGAGCCCGACAAGTAGCTTCTCGGCCGGCCGTTGTAATTACACGGCCGGCTGGGAGCTTTATTACATTCAAGCGATCGAGCGTCTCAAGACGCCCAATAGCTTGTATTACCAGCAGCTGTCACTGCCGTTGCCGGTCCTGAGATCCAATGTGCCCGATGCGGCCGGGACCGGCACCGCTCTGTGACACGATCTCCCTTTGACATGCTCTCCAGTCCCGGAATGCAGGAAGTTATGTATATTACTTCACTTCCTGCATTCAGTGTCACTTTCCAGCTACAGAAGCTGATGAAGCAGATTTCTGCTTCATTAGCTTCTCTGGGGGTCCCTAGGTGACATTAGGGGTCTTCATAAAGAGGACCTGCCATGTAAATTGGCATAGGGGGCTTCTTAGCCCCCCCCCCCAATGTGATAGCAATAAGGTTGTGTAAAAAAAAAAAAAGTAATACTAAAATTAAAGAATCGTTAAAAAAATTAAGAAGCATTAAAAAAAATTAAAAAAGGAAAAAAAAAATATTTTAAGTCCTCCACCCCCCACATACACACGCAGATATGCTTCGGGTGCGCCTACGTGTGAAAACAACGATTGCGCCTATTGTGCCGCACATGTTACATATAACAGCAAATGTCGGAGTGTGAGCAATAGGGCCATTAATTACTGATAACACTAAACTGATGAGCGGTAAAAGCATTTTAAGCGTCGCCTATGGCCAATTTTCAGTGTGGTCATTTTTTGCGATTTTGCAGGCGCACGCAATTTAAGGCTTGACATCTTTGGTGTCTATTTACCCGACGTGACCCCGTCTATTATGTTTTACCGAAAATATGGGTAAGAATAGATGTTTTATAACAATGTAGGGAAACTTCTTTTTTTTTTTTATTTACTGAACTTTTTTCATTATATAGTAAAAAATAACCCCCCCCCCCAGTGGTGATTATATACCACCAAAAGAAAGCTCTATCTTTCCCCAAAAATGTTTAACATAAATTGCAAGGCTATAGTCTGGTCATGCTGACTAGTGACATTTTTGACTGACTGTTGGGACGCCCTAAAATGTTTCAAGCCCTGCTTATCGGGGCCGAACAGCAGTGAGTGAATAGCCAAATGCCGCCCAGTGGCTTTCGTGCATTCGGCTCAGCTATTCTGCTCGGTACCTCCTTGCCGAGTACCGTACTGAAAACAGTAGAAAAAAAAGTAGAAAACAATTGGGCTGTTTCCTATTGGCCGGGACCTGCTGTCATTACGATTAGAACTTGCGGAGCCGGCGGTGATATCACTGCCGGCTCTGCTGAGCTCTCATTGTAATGGCAGTTCAGCGTCCCCTGGTTACCTAGTAACCAGGGGACGCTGAACTGTCATTACACACTGAGACTGTGTATCCTGAGATTGTGTATACAGATTGCTGCTGATAAGGGTATGCCATTCTCCTCAGGAGCCCACACTCACAGGCAGCCACACAATAGACCTGAGGAGCCAGAGGAAGTGGAGAGGAGAGGAGCCGCCACTTCTGTCAAAATGGAGCAGACAACAACTACTCCCTGAGGGAGCGAAAGAGCAGGCTGGCATAGTTCTCATTGTAATGACAGTTCAGCGTCCCCTGGTTACCAGGTAACCAGGGGATGCTGAACTGTCTAGAGAGCGCAGCGGAGCTGGCGGTGATATCACGCTGAACTGTCATTACAATGAGAGCTCAGCGAAGCCGGCCTTGATATCACTGCCGGCTCCGCTGAGCTCTCATGACTGTTCAGTGTCACCTGATTACCTGGTAACCACGGGACGCTGATCTGTCATTGCAAGTGGCCGGTAGTACAATTATTTTTGTGAATTTTTAGGCATTGTGGATCTTGGCTTATTGTTACATGGGCGGTATTCATTGCATGAAGGTGCTGTTTTCATCATATTCTTTATATATGATACCACGGTAATGTGTTCACTTGAATTAGGTCTACGGGTACTATCAGGGTAACAGTTTAGGAGTCGGTACAATTAAAGGGAAAGTAAACTTTTCTACAAAGAGACCTCAACCTTTTGCCTGATCAGATGTAGTCATCCTAAAAATCACTGTACCTACCTAAATGCCACCCCGGGGCTCACAATATTGTTTATATTTTTCCACTGGCTTCTTCATCCATGGTCCCATAGACTTCTATGCTGTTGGTACACAGATCGGCTTATACCCATCTACCAGGCCATCTATCCGTCTACCAGCGCCTTAGAATTCCATGAGACTTGGCAATAGCTGACATGAAGTCAGTGGAGGAATGTAAACAATATTGTGGGCTTTGAAGTGAGATGTAGGTAAGTATAAAAGTGTGTGTGGGGGGAGAGAGGTATACACCTACCTGGGGGAAAGAAAAAAATGGTCAAGAATTTGGGAAGGTCGACAGTTAGGTGTTAGATTTTAGGACTTGTGTTGTGATTTAGGGTAAAGTTTAGTGCACGGGTGGGCAACTCTGGCCCTCTAGCTGTGCTTTAAAACAAATCCCAACATGGATCTGCCTCTGGGAGTCAGGCCTGTAAATGTCAGTCTTCCAATGCTTCATGGGACTTGTAGGTTCAGTGTCTCAGCAAGGGATATATCTCGCTATCACAACGATCGGAGTCAGAATATCAGTGGTTGGTCTTAAGTTTAGGGTTAGGTCGAGGAGTTAGGTTGAACCTAAAGGCCCTCTATAGTTAATAATATTGTATTCTCGTATAGGGCTATATACGTGTAATGGTAGTATTCTCTCTCTCTCTCTCTCTCAAATGTCTGCCTGGAGTTCTTCTTTAAGCTGCCGAAAGCTGAATTTGAAACGGTTGCTCCTGGTACACTGCTGCTTTTTGTACTACAATTTAATATACGTCCCTATGTACGTGTTTTCAAGACATCTTGAAATCAGTGATCGAGTTTGATACAATTTAATAGCTCCTCAGATAGCGCACAGATGGAATCGGTATAATAACATTTAATTGCCTCCTTTTACAATTCCCCTTTCATAGTGTCTGCACCTGTGTTCTGAGCTCCCACCAGTACGGGCCATACAGGTACATCTGTAAGTGGCTACCGGCCAATAGTCTATCCAACTTAATATTACGTGCGATTTTTACACCGGCCCTAACCTGCAGGCCTGCAGAAACAATTGAATTCTAGTTGCACTCTTATATATTGTACCCTTGTCATTTTATAGGCCTGCACTCTCAGCCATAAGGGATTAAATAGAAATTGACTCCATCACCAGGAAATTGCTGCTTTAACCCTTTAACTTCAGGAGGTCACGATAATCATTCCTGCTGGCATTGTGAAAATTACCGGGGACTAAGAGAGGGAATAGTATCCTAGGTTGTTTTCATGCCGAGCTTGATTTACTAAAGCAGTTGTTTTGTTTACTTCAATCCTCCAAACATGTAAATAAAAAGAATCCTGGTTTTGGGGGGTATTTTTAAATATATATTTTTTTTTTTACTACAAATAATTTCATTTTCAAAGTCAACACAAATTCATTTTATTCACTAAGCCAAGTGTACATTTTTTTCTTCATTTAATAAATCGGCCCCTATGTTTTATGGAACTAATGAACACTAAAATCCCATCCTA
>NW_017308178.1:187569-188753 GCF_000935625.1 Nanorana parkeri | reverse complement strand
TCTAGTGAAAATCACAGCAAGTGTTTACCCTGTAAATATGCTTAAACCTGAACACAGATCTTCTTCAATACAAAATATAACGGGCCCGATAAACTATTGGTGGCACAGAGTGAGAAATTACAAAAGGACAGTTATGTAGTAAATTGTCCCAATAAAAAAGCAGATTATCACCAGCCCACCAAAGGTGAAAGGTAAGGATACCCACTCCTTCAATCAGCTCATCCCTCACAGTTATTACCTTCTCTATCACTGGTCCCTCCTTATAGATTGTAAGCTCCCATGAGCAGGGATCTTCTAATCCTTTTTCATGGTATTGTATTGGACTTGTACTGTCACACCGTATGTTGTAAAGCGCTGCGAAAACTGTTGGCACTATATAAATCCTGAATAATAATAATAATGACAAGACATTTTATTCACCACTAAAAACAGTGACATTTCGGGACCACTAAGCACCACTTAGCAGAAGAGACAAAGGGACCCTCAGTGGCCCAGAAACGCGTCTGTTTTTGATGGCAAATAAAATATCTTGTTCTTAACTTTTAGGTACACTGTTTTATTGTGTTTTATTGTGACAGTTCCGCACTTAATTTTCCTTTGGCGATTTCTCACTATGCGGCCCCAATAGTTAATCGGGCCTTGCCGGCACCACCTGTCACTTCACTACACCCGCTGATGTTCCGATCCAATGCTTTAGAGTGCGCTAGATTATGCAAAAATATGGGCTGTCATAAAAAAGGCGCAACTTATCAAACATGTTGCAGTAACCATTGTTTATAAGTAGTCCTGTGCCACGTGCTGCTTGTTGCACTGATTTGCTTATTCTAGATACATAAAATAAATGCAACTTTTCGATTACATGTTACACAAATTGCAGCATTTCTTCCACATATAGGGATTTTCCTGTTTCTGTTGCACATGTTGCATTCAACAAGATCATGCATTGCAAATTATTTGTTTATCACACTAGTAAAAATGTGACAATCTGCTTTATTTTAATGTCCCACCACTGATAGTTTATCAGAAACGAAATGTTAAGTACAACTTTTAAACCTAAAGAAAGTGTTATCTTGTCTATTCACTACATAACACATATATAAAGGAAAAATAATAGTAGTAATAATAATTTTATATATACTTATCATTTACAAAGGTTGAACTTGATGGGAGTTCAACCTCAAATA
>NW_017308178.1:178862-187455 GCF_000935625.1 Nanorana parkeri | reverse complement strand
CCCTCCACAATGTATCCCTCCACAATGTATCCCTCCACAATGTATCCCTCCACAATATAGCCCTCTACAATATAGCCCTCTACAATATAGCCCTCTACAATATAGCCCTCCACAATGTATCCCTCCACAATGTATCCCTCCACAATGTATCCCTCCACAATATAGCCCTCTGCAATATAGCCCTCTACAATATAGCCCTCCACAATGTATCCCTCCACAATATAGCCCTCCACAATGCATCCCTTTACAATGCATCACTCTACAATGTATCCCTTACTACAATGTATCCCTCTACCAAGCATCATTCTACAATGTATCCCTCTACAATGTATCCCTCCACAATGTATCCCTCCACAATGTATCCCCTCCACAATGTGTCCCCTCCACAATGTATCCCCTCCACAATGTGTCCCCTCCACAATGTGTCCCCTCCACAATGTATCCCTCCACAATGTATCCCTCCACAATGTATCCCTCCACAATGTATCCCTCCACAATGTATCCCTCCACAATGTATCCCCTCCACAATGTGTCCCCTCCACAATGTATCCCCTCCACAATGTGTCCCCTCCACAATGTGTCCCCTCCACAATGTGTCCCCTCCACAATGTATCACTCTATAATATATCCCTCTACAATCTATCACTACAATGAATCCCTCTAAAATGTATCCCCTCTACAATGTATCCTCTCTACAATGTATCCCTCCACAATCAATGTATCATTCTACAATGCATCCCTCTACAATCAATGTATCATTCTACAATGTATCCCTCCACAATCAATGTATCATTCTACAATGCATCCCTCTACAATGTATCCCTCTACAATCAATGTATCATTCTACAATGTATCCCCTCTACACTGTATCATTCTACAATGTATCCCCTCTTCCATGTATCCCCTCTACTATGTATCCCCTCTACAATGTATCCCCTCTACAACGTATTGCTCTACAATGCCCCATTGATCTGCACAGGTCCAGAGAAAGGGAAATAAAGGCAGGTTTCTCTTCAATCAGATCGCTTTTTAATTTCTAGAATTAATAAATAAACAAGCAATTCATTGAGAAGCAGTGAGCGGGGTGACGTCATGTCCCCAGTAGCAGCGGCTCCACCAATGGGAAGGCGAGCTGCGGGAAGACAAGTGGATGGTAACCCCCTTCTCCCACTGACAAGCAAACAGAAAGCTGTCCATGTACCTGGCTGCGGGGGGTCACCGTGCACCAAATACACACAATACAAAATAAATACAGATCCCCATTCACCTCCCGTGAATGCTGCATTCGCTGCACTTTCCAATGAGCACGGTGTAATGCACAGCGGAGGTAAACAAGACTGACAACAATCCTCCGATAATGATCAGAGTGGACAAAGAGCGGGGTCACCGGACACACATGCACCCCCTACCTCCCCCTTTAAATGGCTGTCCCCCTTCTACCCATCCAATGTGAGCGCTCGGGACGTGCCCGGCAATCCCGTACCCAGGTAGACATGAATGCACCGGAATAGATGGCACTTACCGCTTCTGCTGCTGGGCAGGGCGACCAAACAAGAGCCAATGGTCCAGGGCTAACAATCCAATGCCATTGATCCGCTGGAAGGTGAGAGCCCCTTCGGCTGGCCGTGCGCGCAGTTTCTGCAAAGCTTCTAGGAAGTTGTCCTTTTGTTCCACTATTTATACATTGCGTCAACATTGCGAAAAGAAGGGGCGTGGCCAAGAGCACTCCGCCAGAAAAGCCCAGCGCACACGACCTTAAGTACACAGCGCCGAAACCTCCACCCCGCCGAGGATTGCCGGATCGGACGAGTCACGTGGCTGGGGATAACCAGCCCTGCCTGCGCTGCCTGCCTGCCACAGGGGAGACAGCGAGCGAAGACTGAGCCTAGCTGCCCCCCTCCCCCGCATCTTCTTCATACTAGGTGAAAGTCGCACAGACACAAAGTCCCAAGAATTGCTACGATCGTCTTTTTTTTTCTTTTTCTTTAAATGATCGTTATGTGGCACATTCTGGATACATGGCTTTATTATAAGGGATCGGCCAAAGTTTCGGCATTGGGGGCAAGATTTGCAGAATCAAAAATGCGATCAATGAATGGTGATGGAAGGTTGGGTGCAGATCATCTGCTAGTAGAAGGGTGTGATAAGAAGTAGTCATCTCACGGAAGCTATAAGGGGTGACTTGTTCCCACATGGCAACTTCCTGCAGAAACTTTGCTCAGACTTTCCTGGTGCTACAAGTTGTATATAGAATATTAGGTGAAAACATTGGGGGCAATAGCTCATCCATTTGCTGGGGGGATCTGCAAGTAGAAGGGTTTGCTAATCATCTCACTGACCCGATAGGGGTGACCTGTTCCCACATGGCAGCTTCCTGCAGAACCGTTGATCAGACTTAGCTAGTGCTACAAGTTGTATACAGAATATTAGGTGAAAATATTGGGGACAATAGGTCTCCCATCTGCTGGGGGCATCTGCAAGTAGAAGGGTGTGATAAGAAGTAGTCATCCCGCTGACCCTATAGGTGTGACTTGTTCCCACATGGTAGCTTCTTGCAGAAACTGACCCTATATGTGTGCCTACACTGGGGGACAATAGCTCATCCATGTGCTGGGGAGATCTGCGAGTGGAAGGGTTTGGTAATCATCCCACTGACCCTATAGGTGTGCCTACACTGGGGGACAATAGCTCATCCATGTGCTGGGGGGATCTGCAAGTGGAAGGGTCTGGTAATCATCCCACTGACCCTATAGATGTGCCTACACTGGGGGACAATAGCTTCCTGCAGAAACCTTGCTCAGACTTGGCTAGTGCTACAAGTTGTATAGAGAATATTAGGTGAGAACATTGTGGGGCAATAGTTCATCCATTTGCGGGGGGGATCCACAAGTACAAGGGTGTGATAAGAAGTAGTCATTGCACTAACCCTGTAGTTGTGACTTGTTCCCAGATGGGAACTTCCTGCAGAAACTTTGCTCAGACTTAGCTAGTGCTACAAGTTGTATATAGAATATTAGGTAAAAATATTGGGGACAATAGCTCTCCCATCTGCTGGGGGCATCTGCAAGTATAAGGGTGTGATAAGAAGTAGTCATCTGGGGGATAATGGTTCATCTTTCTGCTGGGGGAATCTACAAGTGGAAGGGTTTGATAGGAGGTAATCATCCCACTGACCCTATAGGTGTGACTTGTTCCCAGATGGGAACTTCCTGCAGAAAGTTTGCTGAGACTTGTTTACTGCCGAAGTTGTATCCTCATCCATCTGCTGGGGACATCTGCAAGTGGAAGGGTGTGGTAAGAGGTAGTCATCCCACTGACTCTATATGTGCGACTTGTTGCCAGCTGGGAGCTTCCTGAGACTGCGAGCAAGCTTTGCATAATCAGTGATAGGATCTATGGATGGAGAGTTGAGTGCTGATGGAAGGGTTTGATAGGAGATAGTCATCCCACGGACCCTAGGTGTGCCTTATTCCCAGATGGGAGCTTCCCACAGAAACTTTGCAGAGACTTGGCTAGTTCTATGGACTGGTGCCAAGGTTGTATCCTCATCCATCTGCTGGGGGGCTCTGCAAGTGGAAGGGTTTGACAGAAGGTAGTAATCACACTGACTTTTTAGGTGTGCTTTGTTCCCAGATGAGAGCTTCCTGCAGAAAGTTTGCTGAGACTTGGCTAGTGCTAAGGGTTGTAGATAGAACATTCAGTGGGGATAGGTTAAAACTCTGGGGGATAATGGTTCATCTTTCTGCTGGGGGAATCTACAAGTGGAAGGGTTTGATAGGAGGTAATCATCCCACTGACCCTATAGGTGTGCATTGCTTACGGATGGGAGCTTCATGCAGAAGCCTTGCCAGTGCTAAGGGTTGTAGATAGAACATTCGGCGGGGATAACACTGGGAGACAATGGCTCATCCATCTGCTGTTGGAATTCCCTTCTGCTGGTTCTTTACTGATCTGACTAGTACAGCAAGCCAAAGCAGCAAATCATAAATCAGATCAAATTGCTCTGCATATTCTGAATTGATGGAAGGTGAAATTCTATTGGCTACTATGGGCTAATGCACTGTGCATCATTTAGCGTTGTCTCAATAATGAGTTGTGTGATGAGTTTTGTGAACATCAGTCCAGGTGATGTGAGGTCAGGACACATCATCTATCAAGTCTAGTTTCATAGGATTGTACATCAGACTATTGGTGTAGGTTTCATGGCATGGCACTGGTGCGGTCTATTCTGTCTTTTACACCCTGAGGACATATCCAGATCATCTACTTGGTCTAGATTTTGTGGTCCACCATCATGCCCACATGTCCAGATCATCTACTTGGCCTAGCTCTTGTGGTTCACCATCATCCCTACATGTCCAGATCATCTACTTGGTCTTGATAATGTGGTCCACCATCATTACCACATGTCAAGATCATCTACTTGGTCTAGATCTTGTGGTCCACCATCATTCACAGACATTCACTTGATAATACGAATACCAGGCCCCATACTCATCATCTACTAGAAGTCACATTAAACCAGAACTATCCTCACATACCCTGGTGACTTACCCAGAGACATTTGCAGCTATTATGAATAAGTGCATGGACACCCTGACTTCTCTATTTGCTCATTTGACATCTTCTGGTATCAAGGTCCTACACCATACGTCTGTCTGTGGAGCTCAGTGTATGCAATAGAGCAAAATAAATGTGTAGGCAAAGTGATCACCATCTGGACATACTTCTCAAGAGGTTATCTAAAGCAGCCAAATTCGGATTGTGATGCAACTTTTCCTAATGTGGTCTAGATGGGGACATGTAATGTTGATTTTTTTCGATGTGCACGGTTAATAAAATATGAGCTGTGTAGTACCCCAAGCCATATTTTCAATAGCAAACAATAATTAGGCACCTCGCTAAGATTTAGGACATCTACTGTAAAGTGTGACCTATGAGCAAAATAAAAGATGCATGTTGCCTATATAACAACCTATCAGACTTCAGCTTTAATTTTAAAATTGCTAGGAAGGAACATCTCCCCCATTGTCCATAACATCAGATTTCCTTACTAATCCTGAGGGGTGGAATCAGAGGAGTAGCCATCATGAGGCTGTATCTGGATCATGTTTCTCTTATCTCATCTCTAGATCCAGCCATCTGATCCTGTGATCCAGGGGACATTGCTGGGGCAGAGGGCTGTTTTGGTTCTGTCTACAGACCATGTGCACCAGGGCTGAAGATTATCTGCAGGTGATTTGTAATGCATTGAGGCTTATCCGCAGGTGGTGTGACATGGTAATGGGATTTATCTTCAGGTCCTGTGATCTGAGGCTTATCTCCAGCAGGACTACATGGGCACTGGACACACTGCACACTGTACTGGAAGGATGTGCAGAGATCTTACACTGGATAGGATCTTAGTGAAGTGCTCCTACACCTACTGAGAAGATGCCTTTACATTAACAACCTCCATTCCCCTTTATAATTATTATGTTAATCATTAAATCTTTGCTACAGTTATGAATCATATGGATTCATCTGACCGTATTTCTTGGAATATAAGCGCAGCTATTAACATTTCATAAGGAGCTTTGATTAAATCAGCGCATCTAGCCAGGGCTTCTATGCTCATTGTACTTATTCAGTGAAGCTGTACACAGAAAAATGAAGATGAAACACGGGCAGGAGCCCAAACAGCGTTCAGGTACCAAGAGATTTAGGAAGGGGATTCACTATAACTATTTATTTAGCAAAGTGAAGTTCACTTTTTTGTAAACAATGTGAAGCTGTGTTCACTTTGAATACCAACCATGTGCAATGGCAATTAAAAAAAACAGAAATTTTGCTTGCACTCGATTTAATGATTAAAGTGAACATGGTTTCACCTCATTCACTAAGCTGAGTGATCATTCAGTTTGCTAAGTGAACAGACTATTCCTTTAGTGAATCAATCATATTGTCTGGATTCAATATAATAAACTAAATCCCAGTTGTTCTCAGATTTTTGCACAGAATGTACTGGAATCAGCCACTGATTTTTTTTGCAGTAAATATTGGCAGCAAAGAAACAGTTAAAAAGCATGCAGAGGACACCCCGACTCAGTGACAGCAGTCAGGAAATCACAAGTAAAATGAACTAATTTCTGTCATGGTATTGCTCATCACAGCTCTCCATCCTGTAATTCGGGGATCTCAGCTGCTAGCTGAAGTCTGAAACTTCTCTTTCAAAGCAGGGAAAGTTTAGAGCCCAGTCCCAGCACTCTGCTGGCCTGGAGCCATGTGCTGGTGAACTGGCAGCTGAATCTATAGCGAAAAGGAGGGATTCACCGCAAAGGATGCTTACCTCATCCCAGCAGCAGCCAGAGCTCAACCAAAAGCCTTTGTGACATGAAGCTGGAAGAAGCTGCCTATTACTGCACTGTGCATGCACTGATTACACGGTGAGGACACACTGACACACGTGTGCTGACAACAGAAGCCAGTGCCTTGTATGTGCTGGCCAGCAGCCTTCAGAAAGACACAGAGGGGCCCATGCAAGGAAGCCATCATCTGCTATTACACTCACACAGCCCTGTGTAGATAAGGGGGATCCTAACACATTTTACTTTCACACTATTAATAGCTTCTGTACTATTTTCTCAGCATTAGTTTTTCTTTCTTTCTTTCTTTCTTTCTTTCTTTCTTTCTTTCTTTCCTTTCTAATTTTAAATACTCAGGCACAAAGCTAGCACAGAAAGGTTACAAATAACAAAGTTCTATCTATCTATCTATCTATCTATCTATCTATCTATCTATCTATCTATCCATCTCTTAATCTACCTATTTCTTTCTTACTTTCTTTCTTTCTTTCTTTATTACTCAGGCAAAGCTAGCACACAAAGGTTACAAATAACATATTATAAAGTTATTACAAAGTTAGATTAACACAGTACTTCTTTTTTTTTTCTGTGTATCTATCTATCTATCTATCTATCTATCTATCTATCTATCTATCTATCTATCTATCTATCTATCTATCCATCTCTTTCAATCCACCTCTCTTTCTATTCGTTCTTTCTTTCTTTTTTCTTAATACTCAGGCACAGCTAGCACAGAAAGGTTACAAAACACGTATTACAAAGTTAGATTAACACAGTAATTATTTTTTCTGTATCTCTCTCCTCTCTCTCCATCTCTTGGAAGAATCTTTCTTTCTTTACTCGGGCAAAGCTAGCACAGAAAGGTCACACATTACTTATTACAAAGTTAGATTAGCACAGTACTATTTTATCTATCTATCTATCTATCTATCTATCTATCTATCTATCTATCTATCTATCTCTCTCTCTCTCTCTCTCTCTCTCTCTCTCTCTCTCTCTCTCTTTTTTATAGCACTCTATAAGCAATTGGTAATATTTACATTTTGTTTTTCACATTGGTAATGCAGATCGGTATACACAGATACAACAGACTGAACTACTAACATAATTTATAATGGCGAGAATAATAGCAACAAAAATGTTACAAAATGTATACAGACACACCGATCCCTGTCAATTTATTATAATAACATCGTCTATAAATTAGAGATCACACTGAACTTTGAACATACAAGTGAAGAGGAATTAAAAAAATACATCGGATTATTGTAGGGAAGAGAACTTCAGTAAAGTAAGGGAAATGTGTTCTTCTTCAGTATATGATCCCCATACAGAGCATTGATCAATCTTAATTATCTGGAGTCACTGTCAGTGTGCAGTTCAGGGTGTCTGTTGAATTACACATACATATAACCCGATCTTTACATATAATATCACACAGACCTGGATATATCGCTAACTAAAGCTCATTACATTGATATACACGAAGTGAATATTCGAACTGGCAATAATTGTAGCAAGGCATACATTATATCATAATAAGATTTCAGAATATTGTCCATTATTCTTATTGGTGGCCCTGGCATTCCTCTGCATCCCCCCAAAATTAGCTCGCATGTAATTTTTTGAACAAAATTATGCCATGAAAGTACAAAGATCTAAGAAAGATTTGCAGATTCCACATATGTCAGATTGCTGTCATATTACCTGTAGGACAGACAGTCCAGTGTCATGTGGAGGAATCTTTATCCCGATGAAAACGACAGCAGGTCCCATAAACATTATAAATATACATTCAGGATGTACTCTATAAACAGAGACCGATCTGTACAATGCTTCTCCGTCAGTCCTCACACAGTGCAATCTCCTGCCGACTCCTTCCTGGGGACTGTCCTCTCTGTGCAGCACTGTCACATGCACTGTGATTGCAGTCAGTGACATAAGACTCGAAGGGGAATTTTGTTCTTCTAGGAAGTACACAGGTTTGCCACATAGTAATAGGATGATGTCTACATAAAGAACTGCACTTCCTTATTTCCTGTTAGACCACAAGGGAGTATCTGTATTCTGTAATATATCAACACTCAGAATTTATACATGGGGTTAGTAAGTCAGTCACCCCAACTGCTCCTATTAGACAGGCAAATTTGCCCCCCTCCCTCCTAACTTTAATTTCCTCTCTCACTCTCAGATCTCTGTCTCTCTGTCTCTCTTTCCAGCCAATTTAACTCTAGTCAGCTTAAACCCCC